>NC_134367.1:58300436-58457311 GCF_035582795.1 Mycteria americana
GCAAAAACCGTATATAAGCAAGAACTGGGTTTTGGATCCACCAAACCCAAACTGTTTGTTTTGATCCCTTTGTGTTGTAAGGTTATGATTTCTTAAAATGGCCAGAGCTGAACTGATGGTTCTGCACCACAGAAGGGGAGGAGACCCTGCTCCCCCTGGCATCCGTCTGCTCTGTTCATCCCCACTCCGCTCTCCCCAGCAGCCAGCTCTAGCACTTGACTGCCTGCCGAGGAAGCTCATTCGACTCACCAAAACGGCCAAAAAAAAAAAAAAAAAAAAGTAAGAAAAACAGTCCCCCCACCTTCCCCAAAGAAAAACAAGAATATCTTTTCGCCAGGGAGTAGGTTGGCTTCTCTCCTGGGCAGAGGGATGCCAGCGCTGGCTGCAGGGCTGGCTGGCTTGTGGCTAAGGAAAGGAGGGAGCGGGGAGGGAAGCGCGGAGAGCAAGACTTCCCCCTTTTGGCAGCAGCGAGCCGTTAGCTCAGCTCACAGTTCCGACTTCAATCCAAACCCGAAGTGAACTGAAAAAGCTGTTTTTCACGCAGTTCTGCCCTTCCCTATCAGATGAAACTTTCTGCCTTTTGTCTTTGCATCTGTAGCAAAGGAATTGAAATTATCTGGTTAGGTAAGTTAGTGTTTCACTCTTAAAATATAAGTTTGTACCCATATCTTCTCTCTTATGTTTCTTTACACCTCTGAAAAGGGATAAAATTCTGAACAACAGTAATGGTGGCCGTACGTAGCCTGTATTCCTAAGCACAAAATAATGTGGAAGTTCAGCTAAGCACATCTTTTAAACACTTTCTGAAGAGCTCCTGAAAAATATCAAAGGGATATTCACATTCACTCACTTCTATAAAGACAAATACACATCTATAGAAAGAACTACATGTATGCAGACACTCAGGGTGATGTAGGCAGCTACACACTGGCAGAGAATCTCTCTGTTTCTGGCCTGACCTTTTCAATACCGTGTATGTTAAAGCAGGAAGGAGACTAATTGCTGCAAACCAGAAGCTGTAGTAATTACTCTAATTCAGAAGTTACCAATCTTCAGAGAAGGGAAGCGCAGGAATGGAATCATGTTTAAAGGCAGCCCATTTTGCTTTGTTCTTCAACACAGCCCCATTCATAATACTGTGGAATTTATGAGTCTACTGAAAGTGAGGTCTCATAATGTGCACAGCATGTTGCCAGTTAACTTGAATGAGCTTCTCCTCTGCTTTCTGTCTGATTACTATAATACTGTGCTTGAAAAGGGGCCCTTCCTTCTAAAACACATGTATTATGGTGGAGTATAAAACCAGGCCATAAGCTGTCCAGGTAGGTTTGTGCGGTGTACCTAAACAGCAGTCTTCAAAAACATGATCTGGTGCCCCTTGAAATAAGTTGGAGCGATGAATTTCTGCGGCACTCTGGATCCGGGCCTGCGACGGCATGCCTCTTTGTACGCCTTCCAGTGCTTCCTGGTTCAGTTCAAGAGAGAAATGCTAGCCTGCTTGTGGGACTGCAGTGCTTTGATGTCTGCTTCCAGATGGAACCAGAAGCTCCAAAGCACGTAGGGAGAACAAAACCAAAATTTTACAATCTGCAGGAAAGATGCCTAAGAATAATAGAAGCATATTCCTATATGCTGGCCACTGTTTTTGTGGCAACATCACAATTTTAAACAAAAAAACTCTTAAGCACAGGAGAGAAAATAAGGATAGCAGATATCTTTTTTTTTTCAGTCTTTCTGACATTTAGTTCTCCCAAAGACATACACAAGGCTGCTTCTGATCTCAGTGGTACAGGATTTGACTAAAAGTTCAAACCACAAACAATGAAGCTGTTGCTCCTATGACTCATCTGACCCTCCAGAAGAAGAGTACCCTGTTCCTATAGCTTCAACACTTACTGTACTTAATTATGAATTTACAGGCAGTACTGGAATATGCAACATGTTTTATATGCAGACGAGCTCTGTAGCACTAGCATATTGAAAGCACTCAGCTGTAAAAGTTATTTTAAAAATCACTTATACAATCTTGTACATGTTGATCTTTATTTCAGCTGCAGTGTTTGAAAGCTGTAGAGCTTTGTATACTCTTTTCAATTGATTTCCCAATATTAATTCTAATTACAGCATCTTGTATTAATCCACATTTATAAATATGCAAAATTCTAGTTTGAGAAATGTATTTGTTCTCAATATTCTTTCATTGCAGTCTACCCATAAGCACTGGAATATTTCTTCCTGTAATTAGAGCTATTCAAGCCCTTCGTGACATAGCGGCACTAACATTTTGAACTTCTTATGCTAATACTCTGACATTTTATCTGAAACTGCCAGCAAAGTTAAAAAAAAATACATTTATAGGAAAAAGATTGTTGGGGGCTTGGCGGTTATGAAATGGGGTTTTTTACTCTCCTTTAGATCACTGAGGACAAATTCCAGTCCCCACTGTGGTATAAATCCTATGATTGCTTAACAACCTGTATGACATATACTGGTCTCCACTTTTAGAGAAAAAACACAAAGAGACTGTTTCATCTGAGAAGTTCTACCTTGCTCTCACCATGAGCTTAGCCCTGAAAGGGACGGGACTGAGCTTCGGGGCTCAGCACAGACTGGAGCTGCTGGCTTGGGATCTACAAGTGGCATGGCCATCCACTACTATTGCTTCCTGCTGTGTCCTGGGTGCAGAGCTATAGTCAAGCCAAACACTTTTTGCAGTGGGATTCCCTTTGCATACTTAGAGAAGATCTCCATTTTTCCCTTGCTTCTAGCTGCCAGAGCTGCAAGAGAGGCTTCCCACTTCAGGAGATCTCCAGTCAGCAGTTCTGATTCCCAGGAGCTTCACAGGTTTCCCCCACGACCAATTTACCACCATTCTACCCAAAGTATGTCACCGAGGCCTGAGGAGACCCATCTTGCCTTTCCCTGCTACAGCACTGTCAGAGAAACAGGATTTCACCAAAGAGAGTTTGACTAGCATCACCCCTTCTCCTATTAACCGTATCACCAGCAGACAGCCCAGGACGAGATGAGGACCGAGCCTGCCCTTTCTTCCCAGGACGCCTTGCACTTTGCCCCGGCTTTGAGAGAGCCAAAGGAGGATCGGTTGTACTAATGTGGTACCAAGCCTCATGTCCTGTAACTGCATGAGCACGGTGGTATGCCTAGGTGATAAACCACACCTGTCCTTACCACGCAGTTCTCTGCACACCTCTGACTGGACATATCCTACCATACATATGGGAAGAGGGGGGTCACTGAAGGGATGGATGTCAACGCTGATGTGTCTGGTCTCAGGACAAGAAGAGATACTCATCGTCCAGCGCTGCTGGGCTTTGTGTTTGGTTTTGGGTTTTTTCTCAATTTTTTTTTTTAATTACAAGCTCTCATTCTCCTGGTAAATTCCAGGTTTCCATAAACTATGGGCTATTTAAACAACATTTTCCTAGAGGAACTTCAGATTTATATAGCTGATGGTGGTAAGAGGGTCTGATGTGATGTGCAGCAAGTCGTTTGACAACTCAGTCTCAAACAGCCAGCATTTGAAAGAAATCCACAAATCCACTCGTGTACTAGGAACCTAAAGAAACAGACACATTAGGATCTGGGAGCAGGACTTTAAAATATTACCCAAGTTTCAGGCCCAGGTCTTGCTTATTTAGTGTACTATGTGCTATAAAGTCCCATAGCTCAGACTTACCAAATCTTGATGGAGAGTCACTCATGTTTGAATTAATTTTAAAGTAGTTTAGGAGTATAACTCTTCCTTATCGCTTGCCTACATAGGCAAACAGACCAGCAGAACTATAACAGTATAATAAACCATTGCAGCTATATCAATGTAACTTCCTCTAGGGAACCTAGGGTGGAATTAAGTGACTTTATATGCCATATAATGAATTCGTTTCCAAACAAAAATGTTCTGTTTCTGTCAAGAAACCTGTATATTAAAAAATCTCCAACCAGTTCCCCTCTTTGAGATGAAGGTTTACACAGTGTGAGTTTTAAAATCACATTTATTCAAATGGTCAAAATTTGTCAGGCCCACATAAATAATAGTCCCTTCATTTAGAATAACAGACGTACTTAGAATTACTTTGGGGATTATTATTTAGTTTCTTGATTATTTTTCCAGAAAAAAAAAAAAAGAGAGAAGTTAGAAACCCTAATATATGTTCTTTCATAAAACTGAAGATCATACCTTTTTCCCCCAAGCACTTTAAACCTGGCTTTTTTGCTTTTGTTTACTGCATATCACAGTGACTGTAATGACACAACAGTGACAACTATATTATTAAATGAAAGTAACTTACTGTAGCGTTGTCACTATCACTTTAAGCTTTAAGTCCATAATTGTCTTCTTAATTATTGTTCCTTATAACTGATCTATCACAGAAATGCAAAAATACAAATACTACACATGGCAGTGACAGAAGTTAATTAGTTTTTTTCTCAATTATTTTTGTTCATATTAGTGTGCATTTAAACCAGCGTTCTCTATGCTCTACGTTATATTCCATGGGGATGTATTTATGGTTAAACTGAGAAAGAGGCTCTAAAAACCACAAACAGTTGCCAACTTTGCCAGCACGTCCTTATTATACCACTCAGTATGCTTAATCTTTCCTCTGTTTCATGTAAGCCAAATTCACCCTCAGCAGAGGAAAAGTACATGGCCAAGGCATGACTTAAATCCCAATTAGACTCAGACCCTGCACCACATAATTGTAGCAGAATTTCAGGTATGTATATTTCTCTGATGTCTATGCCTTAGTGTCAGCTGATAAATGAAGGATGTTGGGGAAGATTTTACTTGTGCCCTGCCCTACCTTGACATGGTAGGTTAGTTTGAGTGGAGCTATTTGTTCTGCCAGCAGTCAGTCGCTTCCCATATTTGAGCTGCCTTAATTAAAGTTAGCTGTAGAGGAATGCACAATATATGAGAACTATACACACGGACACGGTTAAAAAATTATTATACATCAACCACTGAAAACCCAAGCAAAATCAGAATAAATGTGCAGCAATGCTAAAACATGCATGTATGTGTGATAAATCAGAAAACATGAAACTTATCATTAATGTCCCTTAACTAACACCTTAATAGAGCGAAGCGTTGATGGTGTTATCTGAGATCTATGTAATACACAAGAAGCCTAAAGAAATTTCAAGTGAAAATAAAGTTCAGATCATCCTTTCATTATTGTTTCTTTCTTTCCTCTGAGTAGATAAAACAGACCATATTGTTAAAATTAAAAAGTCTGACCACAATTATCTTAAATGTGTTACTTATTAATATGCAAAGCTTTCTGTGGATATTGTCTCTGGAAATGCTCTTTTCAGATCTGGAAGGAAGCTCTGCATTCCAGCTCCCTGCAGCCCTTCTTGGGAGGCATGAGCTTTTACTTGTCCTAGCAAGCTGGATAGTATTTACCCATTCCAGTTATTCCAGCTGGCTTGTGCCACCCTTGACAAGCTTCAAAAACTGTGAGAAAGAAAACAAAGCAGCATGGATATGCAAGGCACAGGAGTAAGCTGATAGTGGCTTTGTCTGCTTATGCACAGACTTATCTAGGGGTGCTTTATTCCTCCACATGGGCATCTGCCAGAACTCAGCCCTGATTTGGGGGTTTTAGGCACACAGAATTGAACTAGTCCAAAGGACTGTGTAGGAATAATTGCACTGTTGTATCTTTCATGTTTGTGGAAGCAAAAAGGCCAGATGAAGCCAACTTCTGATTCATCTGACTGCTAGGTTCTCTCAAAGCCTCACCCTTTTGCTCACACAATTCTGGCTAGTGATTCATTAAGGTTAATACTATTAATGCTCATAAACACATTTTGGAATGCTGACGGCTTTCTTCTGGAATGGTGGTTTGTGAACAGTCTCCTTCCCATTCCCTACACCAGCAATGATGCAATCAGGGTAGGACCAGGCAGTGTCACATGCTGGAAACCTAATGTGCATTGCAAATGATAACATCCACAGCTGGGTGAGGAACCTTTCTGCCCCAGCTTGTGGACCCTCAGGAGCTTCCTGCTTTTGCTCTATGAAAATCAGCTAGCAGTAAGAACCCTTTTTTTTCTTTAGGTTAGCTTTTAGTGAGCTCAGATGAAAACCAAATGAACAACAGTCAAAAAATCTAGTTTTTCCCTTCACACAAAAAACTGTGGTTTAGCCAGCTTTTGTCCTTGAGACTGAAGATCCAGATGTTAGGTGTAGTAGGTGAATGAATCCCACTGTGGTATTTTCAGTGTTATCGATCGGCAAGAATATATACAGGGATGTCTTCAAATCTAGCAGGAGCTCCCAAAGATATTGATTCAATACCTAAAGCTATTTAAGCTACTAATTTCCAACTATTTCAGCAGAGTTAGGTACCTAACAACCTTCGAGGGTGGAAAGTCTGTAGAACCGAATGAGGAAGCTCTTTCAGCCATGCCCATAGGTGCACGCCCCTTCCCAACAGTGCTCTTGGCCTCTTTCCCCTCCTGGTACAGGGAAGGCAAATGCTCCCTGATTCCTTCTCCGGGGAGACAGTGACACTCCATGCAATACCGCAGCAATCAGCCTATTCAGTGTGCACAAAGATGAAAGACCTTTGGGTAATTCATTGTGAATGGATAGAAATGAGACAGCCTCTAAGCCTCTTTAGTTTCCCATCCCTGCATTGGTCAGGCACAATCCACTGTAGCCCACAGATTTCTTAGTGCATATTCACTGTTCACATACCCACAGTTATTATTTTTGCATTAAGTTGTAAGTGGATAACTTTCACTTTGCCAAGAAAATTGAAACCCAATTCTTTTCTTATTAGAACTACAGGTATAAGTATTTTTTTCCAACATTAAACATTTGGGAGAGTCCAAATTATGCTAACAAAGTAACTTTCCAGTACCTTATGGAAGAGAAAATGTTATGTCTTTGCAGAAATAAAGACAAAACAGCAGAGCAGCTGTTTCATACACAAAGGCACTATGAACTAGGTCAGGGCCACTGAATGACGATGACAAATGATATTTAGTGCTGCAGCATCTTCAAAGTGAAATTTTGGAACCATAAATAGGAACTTGCATTAGGCTATTTGAGAGCAACTTGGTTGTCTTATTTTTTTAAAGATACCTACGGGTACCCGCTTTTAAAAAGATGCATGTTCATCAGTTTAGAAATTAAGTATGTTTTGGGCTATCCAGACCTTTTAACTTCTAAAATTGCTGGTCATTTTTACACCTAAAATAAAGAATATGGTTTTCAGATGTAGAAGCACAATTCAGGTAATTAATTTAATTAATTCAAAAGTTAATTAATTACTTGAAAATTCATTAAGTCCCATTAATACCAAATTGAATAAATAAAAGAGGACATAGGTTTTAAGCTAAAGCAGTTATGTTTGGAAACGTTCATATCATTGTAAACTACACGGGTTGTTAAAACATGGATCAAAAGAACAAAAAAACATGGATTTTATTCTGTACATAAACCTCCTACAAACTTCGGAGATTAATTTGGTTACCTACTTACCTACCATTGTAGGCTCTTCAGGTCTGTTTTTCAAAACATGGGGGGGAGAGGAGGCACCTATTTGTCTCTAAAATGCAAATAGGTAGCAAGGGAGTTTTTTTAAATTTAAATCAAGAGAAATTAAGTATCTAATGTCCTTTGTGTTCATAACTGCATAGAAAATCTCATTAAACATTAGTCATTTGGGCATTGTTGTTTACTTCCTTGGAGACAGCATCAGACCCTAAGATACAATTGAAATCAAAGGCAAAACCTTCATCAACTTCCAGGAAAAACAGTTCAAGTCTACAGTGGGGTAATGGGTTTTTTTATTTAACAAAAAACATTTTTCAAAGCCTCAAAATGTAGCCAACTAGGAGCTTTGGGGACTTCTATCTTTCTACTCGTCCTTTAGCAGATCATTCAATTAATTCAAGTGCATTTTAGTTTTGAAGAAGAGTGGTAACTGAGTAATTGCTAAAAGGGGCACAACAATAAATGACATGTACGGGGAACTTCATCTGAAAGAAGGTTTCTGTTGCAAGAATTACTGCTGGAATTATCTTGGGCTCACGGCTGGGGGGGGCATTAATGTATTTTTGTCGCTGACAGAATAGGAATAAGCGTAGTGATGAAATTTTCTGATTAAATCTGCTGAGGACACTAATTTGGGAAACACCAGGGAAGCAAACAGGAAGAACTTGTGGATTTGATGTTGCAACAGAATGAAGTTTGACAGAGCGAGTTGTGGGAGCCACCACCATGAACTTGGTCTGTAATTGAGGAGCTCATCAACTGGAAACAAGCACGGAGATGAAAAGATCTGGGTCTACAGGCTGATGGCAGGATGACAATGAACTTGCAGAGCGATGCATCCATGAAAAAAGAGATGTGACATTAAGACATACAATGGCATTGCCTTGCACGCTTCCCTTGTAAACTACTGGTGCGGTGTGAAATACAGCATTCAGTTCCGTGTTCAAGAACGATGAGCTTGAACTAGAATCAGCATAGTGAAGGGATAATCAAAGACTGCTGCAAATAAAGAAGGTGATTAAAAGAGTTTTGAATTGTTAGGGTAAGCAAATCTAAGCCCTGGACAGAATATGACATTTATTGATAGACACCATTGAGAGACAAACAAGCTATTAATATATTCAGGACGGAGATTAGAAGATTTCTTATCCTTGCAGGACTAGTTTTTTGGAACAACTTGTTTTAAGACTAGTCATTATAAATTTGTGCAAGGATCGCATGACAGAACCACAAGTAACGACAAAGGATAGGCCTCATTGACACAGTACGTTCCTATCCTGGGAGCCTGTGGTGCTCAGTTTTAAAAACATGATTACAACAACTGCTGAGAAAAAAAACAAAAACAAAAACACAAACAAAAAACTTCTGCAGATAAGGGTAAAATTCACTGAGCTGTCTACACCAGTCCTCTAGCAATGGCTATTTTTATTGTTCAAAGTAGGAACACTTCATTCAGCTTGTACACAAGAATTTGTATGAATAATATTTTGATAATAATTTCAAGGAAGGCATATAGTTTAGCATAAATTTTGAAAATTATTTAGGTTTCAACACAGCACCACCTATTGGAATAAAATAGTAGCAATGAGTCTGAAACAGTGCAAACACAGCTGGAGTCAACTATGATTAATTTATAGACTTACAGTTTGGAGAGCTCTGTAACTTTCTCTGCCTTGTATGTTATACCTGCTAATATAAATTTGATGGTAAATATGCTATTAATTTTTTATTTTATTAGAAAGGAAGGTTTTACCACAGCATAGGTGAAGTAAAGATTTGCTTTGAGCCATTAGACATAACTTGGCACAAAATGAAGATATTTACACAGCGTTAAAGGAGATAAGAATATATTTCCTGGTAAAGAGAGCATTGTGCATAAGAATTTAAATGAGCTGAAGATAGATATAGATAAGTGATAAAAAGTAGATGCCTGGCCTATCATTAGAGAACATATCAGCCACTTTAAAATATGCTCCGCTTAGATTAATCACCACATTACTGCCATTTGAAACGAGGCGTGCAGGTGTAAAACTGGAATAACGTAGGCCTTTCTTCTTGTTAATGAGATTATAACATGTTGCAGTTCGGAGTTTCAGGTGAGCAGGGAGCTCAGGCATTGAACAACATCCAGAGAGCAAGATGGGACGTGCAGTTCACAGCCACGTTCTCAGGGATTTCTCTTCTTTGAGTACCCTCCGTCCTCCATCCAGGAAGAAAAAGAGAAGCCCTGCGTATTTTTATTCCCAGGAATTATTTCCGCTCACAGATTTAGAAAGCCAGTTACAGTGAAAATGACTTCTGCTGCTTTGCGTGGCAATTACACTGGCAAGGTCTGAAATACCACTGGCACCTTCCCCAGCCTTGCGTGGCTGCTTTCCCACACAGCCAGAGGCTGCAAAGAGCAACCCAGAGAGCAGTGCTGGAAGATGCACGGGGCAAAACGATAAGGTGCCGGTCTACGTCTCCCTGAAATGTTAGGATGGAGAAGGGTAATGTAAAAACATGCTAACGTTGCTCTAGAGTTAATGGCTTGCCCTCAGCTGGCCGAGGGTGCTCAGGAAGGTTGCTTGCCCCCGGGGTGATGGAGAGCTCGACGCTGCTAAGCTGGCCTGCGGCCTCACGCCAGCGGCCTGCCCTGTCAGGGATACACGCTGACGTGCTTGTGTCAGGCCAGGAAAGTGGTAGCTCTGGATCGGGTGGCGGGGGCTTCCCCGGGCAGGAGGCACCCGGAGGGCAGCGGCGGCGGCCGTGCAGCGCTGTCACGGGGCGTGGGCACGCGCTGGTGCCGGGCGCAGGCAAGCGGCTCGGCCCTCCCTCCCATGATAAAATAACCGCCTTTCTTCTGCCCACAAGAGCACCAGGACAGATGCCAATACAAAAAGCGGTGCCAGGGGGTACAACAGCAGGCTGTCACGTTTACTGCTGGCCAAAGCATCCCTCAAGATGGCCAGCCACAGACCTGGGCTTGCCAGGCCAGCGCAGCCCAGCGCCAACTCCCCTTCCTCCTCAGTGCACCCTCAGCCGGGTGAGCGGACTTCACACAGGATCAGTCCCGCCTGGCGTTACCCACCTCACACTTGTCCCGTGTTGCTCGGAGCTTAGGATGGCTCTGGAAGCACCGGGACAAGACTGGTGTCCGCAGGGGGAGACTGGTGCTGTTCCAGCAGCTGCTTACAGAAAATGAGCGGGATTGTCGTTTGGATGCATGATCTGGTTGAAGATGTCCCTGCTCTTGCAGGGGGGTTGGACTAGATGACCTGTAAAGGTCCCTTCCAACCCAAACCATTCTATGATTCTATGATTCTATGACTCTAACCTGAAGTTAGCTGAATCCCAACCTGGAAAACATGCTACTTATAATTGTTACTCTGAAGATCCTTAGATTATTAATTATTAAAAAAAAAAAAAAAGTGTGGTACATCCACTACTGTACACATAAAAAGTTACAGGCACCACGCTCCCATTTAGAAACCATACCTGTGTCAGGTAAGTCTGTTCTTATTTTGAAATTCATGAACATGAAAGCAACAGCTTTCAAAAATAAAAGCAGCACTCCTACATTTCTGGACTGTCATTGTACTATAGACAACAGGTATAAAGTTATGATTCACAGTAATTAGATGATACTGGCGCATGATTTGTAATGCCAATTTACACAATTTTTTGTTTATTGTTTGAATTTTGACATTTGAAAGTCTTGCACTTTATTTACAGAGTCAAAAAGCCACAAGGCTTCACATTCTGTAAACGTTTTTGTTCTCATTTAGTTGTTTGAAATCTTCGCTTGCCCTGTGTCCTCAACCCCAGACACAGTTTATACAACCAGAAGGAGACTTCAAACATGTGATTTTTTTTTTTAAAGAGACAGGAGCCAAGTACAAAGTTAATAATAACGTTTGGGGTTTCAGAGCATGAGGTTCGAAGGTGTCTTATTTTAGATATCTTAGTAATCAACTTCTCATAGTTTCCTCCAGGACATGAGCTGAAAAGAGAAACCTGGAGATACTTTAAAAAAAAGTGGTAACATTTGAGGGGGAGGGTCTGTCCTTTTTTAAAATCCTTCAAAACTTTCTTTATACCTGCAAACCTATGCTTCTTTCTCCCTTTTCCACCCTACAAACAGCAATACATTTCCAAATGGCCACCAAAGAGCTTTCAAGGAAAATATTTTTCTGACTGTGATTATTCTGTGGTCTACGATTACTGTGGAAAAGCATTTGTTCACTTGAGTTTCCCTGTATAAGCAAATAAAAGAAAAAGTGAAGATGGGAAATATATTTTCATATACAAATAATAAGCATAATCGCCATTTTTATTGTATTTTCATTGGTTAGCTGTGACCTAGACTTGTTTTTCAAACTTTCTTTCATTGCATCTCCAAGCATTTCCATGTTATTCTGCATTTTTACAAACATCTTACAAAACATCAAAATTAATGTTTTGTCTTATCAGTGCATTTGCACTAACTCAGACTAAAAATTAACCTTCTCCCTCATTTTTTTATTCTCCTTGTAACTTTTCCAAAGTATCTGAAATAAATATTCGCCAGAAATCATTACTTTGCCATTTGCTATAGTATAGCATCTAGACTGAAACTGTATGTCTGTCTTCATTTTTGTGGTTAGTGATTTCAGCAGAAGATGTAGATTGAGTTTCAACTCACTCTTCTGGAAAGACACATAGCTTATGCTACAATATGTATGACAAATGTAACAGGATTGCTAAATCTCTGTATAGACCATATGTTTGTTGCTGTGTATTGATCTGATGAAATTATTAAAAAAAATAATAATGTCTAGGGACTCCTGAAAATCTTTTGCTGCAATGTTACAGCACTACATGCTGTTAACTGTGAATTGGTTGAATAAAGAAAACATCTGCGTGCTTGCATCCCGGCAACTGAAGACTGACTCTTTCATCCTCCTGCTATGAAGAACCACCGCATGTTTTGAAGTATTTTTACACTAAGTTGGATTCTTTGGGTCATTACACTCAGAAATACTTTTCCAATATTTTTTGCCTTACTGACTGAAAAAAATCCCATGCTTTTGACCCTTGATTTCTGTCTGTAGTGTTTTGAGGCTAATCCATGAATTCAGGCAAAGTCACCCAACTAGAAATAATGCCCAGCTTTCAAATGGGCTGAGTACCTGCCACTCCTTCATCTTTGATATTTGTGAGCACTCAAGGTTTTTTGCAAATTGGGCCATTTACAGTAAAAGCCATAGACAGTCTGAGTTAAAAACCTGGCACAGGTCCTTCCTTTGAAAGACCCAACAAACCACTAACCATTTCTAAATTCTAACCATTGCACTTTCTAGGGGAGAAGGAGCAGGGGGGGAAGCAGATGGTTGCTTTTCCAGCTGCAACAACCTCTACTCACATCAGCAGTGAAATTCTGACTATGGGATGTTTTTCTGTGTTATTGAGTCATAGCACTGGTAGTGTTGCTTAAAAGAGTTTTCCAGCACTGTAAGCAATCACTGCAGCATTAGGGCTGTTAACTTTATTTCTGAGCTCCCAATTGTTTTTGAAATGTTTTCACTGAAATTACATTCACTTGTGAGCTTACTGTTTTTACAGGGAAACCTGTACGTAGCATTGGAACAGGTGCCAGAGACACTGAAGAGTCTCCATCCTTGGAGATGATCACCACTCAGCTGGCCAAGGCCCTGAGCAAGCCAACACAGCTCCAAAGCTGACGCTGCTCTGAGCGAGGGCTGGGACCAGATGCCCTCCAGACAGCCCCTGCAGACAGAATAGATTATTCCATGATTCTGTTGTTCACTGTCATGGTAGCAAACTTAGTGCAGGTGCTTCCTTTTTCTGCCATGTATTTAATATTTTTCTCATTACGGTATTACCAAATCCTGGTATAATAAGATTTCAGTGTTTTTTAGTATTTTCAGTAGGTACAGAAAATAGAGAGGGTCATTTGTTAAGAAGCAAGTAATATCATCCCTAATTAACTTTGTATACTATTTACCTGCAAATTTGTTTTAAGTGTTTTAAAATACCAAAAAAAAAAAGAATTAAAATAAGAAAATATTAGTTGGAGCTATTTATACCCTTCTTCAGATCTGAGAGCACAGGTACCAGTTCTCATAAAAATTTTCTGTATGTTGGATGAATTAACCTTTGACATTGCTTATCTCTTCCTACAGAGGGTAATTGCCAAAGTTCATTTCTAGGCCCAATTTCTCTTAGCTGGAATATGCTCCGATAGAGACTGAAACCTCCTGGGCAGTCTAATGAACAAGATGTGAGAGTCAAAGGCTTTGGTTTATTCATACCTCTGCCACTGAGTAAGCTCATTCTTAAACCAGGCTGGGTCCTAATTCGAGGTTTATTATAACCAGGAGGAAGCTTTATATTGAATTCAGTGGACTTTGTCCCAGTGCCCACAACGTGAGTCCTGTGACTTAGACCTGAGATCAGGAATGACTGGTGAGATTTCATCTCATCTCAGTTCTGATTCTGACTCTTTCTAGCCTTGTACAAGCAAAAATGCCTAGTTTTCATCTTTAAGATAATACTAGGGGCTAGGTGCAACCTCCGTGAGGATGGGGAACAGGGTTGCATAGAAGAAGAGCCAGCCCCACTCATGCGCCGTGCATTATATGCTGCAAAGGACGGTGCCAACTGGATGGTGAGGGAGGGAGAGCCTTTCCTTCCCAGCTAAGTTTTCTCATGAAATACTCCCCTATTTGCCTCGGAGGGCTCTCATGAACATTAACTGTTTACTGCTGTCATTGTTGTTGTGTTAATTGTTGTTAATTACAATATTATTGTAATAAAGCCTGCAGCAAGGCTTTCTAATTCAGGGAAATTGGGAAATGATGCTCAGCTCCTACCTGTAGGTACAAGACTGTTTCTTATTTGTTAGCTGCATTTAAACATCTTCATTATGCTAAACTCTCAGAGACTTAGAATTCCACCTGTCTTGCAGACAGGGAGGCATTTGTGTTTTGCTTTGGGGTGGGTTGTTTTTCGTTGTTGCTTTCGTAAGAACGCGGTGTTAATAAAATTCACCCTGCAGGTCAGGAAGTCCTCCTGCAGGCAGATGGAATTTAAAGATAATCCAGAAACACCATCCAAAACTGTCTGTACCTGGCAGTGATGTTGATCATGGTGGGAGAAGAAGATCCTATTTATATTTTCCTTGCTGCAAGGGCATAAATTATGGGAATCATATGAACCAAACCTCAATTTCTGAGCACCTCTTGCAGTAGGTCTGTGTTTATAAATGCAGAAACCATCTGTTTAGTGTTTGCAAATTAAACACCTGCTTTTTTATAGTACAAATTAATATCTAGTTCCAAAAAAGCCTGTGAGGTCCAACGAAGCTGCGCAGGCTGTTGCTTGATTCTTTGCAAGAAATGCAAAACATCACATAATTAAAGAAAATGCCTGCAAATGCAGACTGTGTTTTCCTGTTTCAGCTGAATTCCTATGTTCAAGTAATTAACTGCACCTTTGAAATGAAAACTTTGCAGTCACTTCAATTTTTGCAAGTCTTGTATCAATTTGTGTGATGTATGTATCTTCCTTGAGAAATAATCGGAATAACTGTACCTAAAAGAAAATCAGTTTTACAAATAAGTAAATACATAATGTACTGTGGTTATATCATGTGAATATCAAGCTGACATATCTGCTTTTTCATTTACAGGAAATATCTCCAAGTCACTGTTTATGTTAGCAAATCCTTTCCAGCACTAAGGTGGCTACTAGCTTTCCAAATAAGACACTGTTTGGCTTGGAAAGGTGGTTTGGCCTCACAGTTGCCAGAGATACTCAGAAAGCCAAGAAGACTGTTTCTCCAAACTTTGAGGGGAAGTGGTTAAAGTAGTTTTTGAGTATCCTCGGTTAGGGTAGCTGGACATTTTACAAAATCTCACAGAGCATCTATTTGCATCATTAAATGCCTAAAAACATTCTCCAGACTGGGCTTAAATCAACAAATAGATTGTGTTGCAAAAGGATTTTAAGCCTTTTCTTCAGAGTGAAACCAGCCATGAAAATTCTGGCACGTTCCTAAATTTGTTCCATTGGATTCTTTGTGTAACTGTAAGTCTAGTTTTAACAGGTGCTGTTAAAACTTGTGCTGTTTTATGAGGAACATTTTGGTCAGCTCCACTGAAAATTCATGACTCACCAAGAGTCTGTCAATCTTTTAGTATGTTTTGCTGAGTGATGAAATGGAAGCTAACCTCTTTATCAGTGAGTACATCCTGCAAACATACAACAAAACAAAAAGAAAAAGCCCATTTGATTTCAGAATCCAAAGTAAAATTTTCTTAGCTTATTATTACTTTATTCCAGGCAATGCAACAAAAATGTGTCATCATCCCAGCTGCACCAGGACTTTATTAATAAATGGCTGTAACTTTCTGATGGTGCAGGCAAGGAGTTTGGTTCTCTTCCCACTGAAGTCAATGGGAGTTTTGCTACTGACTACAACAAAGTATCTTATCCTTGTATGAACTCAATGAATGTGTCATTTCCATGGATAGCACACACCGTGTTTTATTATGATTATTTGGTTTATTAATATTTGATTACTGGTCACTTAAAACTTTGTGTTTGACATTGGGATACATTTTCTCTCCTGAACTATTTACGTTGTGCAGCCCCAGTAATGGAAATAAATAGAATAGATATTGGCACATTAGGGACAACTAAGAATTCATCTGCCAAAGAGGATTCCTCAGCTGGTGTAAGGGAAAAATAGCTAACTTGCATGTCTCACAAACGCAACGCCCAGGACAAGATGGTAGCCAGCCAAAATCCAGGAGGTTCTACTGATTTTTATCTTCTAAATGCCCCTGAGAAGCATTGCCAGGCAGTAGAGAGCAGTCCTTCAGGGTCTGTACATCTCACAGCTGGCACTGCAGCAGCAGAAAGCAGAAAGCTATGAAGTTATCTGTCTTTGGCTGAGTTGTTGGCTCCTGAGTTTGACCACCAAATATCAATATATCAATTCTTCACTGTATTAACAGCAAATGCCTTTTGAATTAATCCCTTCAATGCTTTATACAGCCACGTGTCTCTGACTTCTAGGGAACATCCCCTGGTTTTCTATGCAACAGTGAGTGAGGGCACTCGCTGATCTTTTCCTGATGAACTACAGGAAAACTTGTCTGTCTCTGACGCACAGAGAGAAGGCACTTGAGGACAGGAACTACTCAAATGTTTTAACCTGAGTGTTGAAGTAAGAAAGGCTGAAGGGGGAGAAATGCCAAGAACTCATATTGTTTCACCAAAGACCTTAGACACAGAGCTATAAACTGCAGTCCCTGTGTGATGTGCTCCTCATTAGTGCCTACTTCCACTCAACACCTTTTAGCCCCTGAGTGCTTTCGCCTGGCTCATCACAGCTGCCTCTGGCCCCTTACAGCAACAGTGCTCTCTTTCCCCACGACTTACAGCTCCTTCCAATCACTGTTAGTGCTAGTAAATGCTGTGATGGTGACGATGGCTCTGAGCAGCGGGAGGAGGCTGCTCAGAGTGGGAAGGTGATGAAGAGCAGCAGGTGACAGCAGTAGCAGTGCGGGAACAAGCACAGGCTCCTCTGCCCCTTCTCATGTTCCCTCGGTGCATGACCCTGCTCACAAAGCTCCTGAGAGCTCCCCTGTGCCCTGGTGCTTTGAGACAATCTCAGCATTGGAGAGGCTGGCCCACTGACTGAGGGAGAACTTTCTTTCTGTTCTTACTCATTTGTTACTAAGAGGAAACTTTCTCATTCTCAGGAAAATGTGTTTCCCACTTAAGAAAGTACATGGATGTGGGTCAACCACACTGATTTAGCACTGCAATTTAGGAAAGCAAAGAATCAAACATTGGCTCCTGGAGCATCAGTCCACCTTGCTGACACACACCACGGGAGTCCCCATGCAGCCCCTGCAACAGTATCATCGTATCCAGCATTTTCAGGATGAGGGGACATGCTCTGGACAGTTCAAAAACTGTCAGCTATCAATATAACTTACAGTATTTAGCAGAGACCTGCAACAGAGCAAATTAAAAATAAATGTGTTATGAGGTGCAGAATAACCCCGCTACAAACCTGACCTGCTTCAACTGCATTGCCTGTGCAGCACAACCAGTTCCTTGGTCTCTGCTTTACTCTCCCATTACAGAAGCCTCCTCACACTCGTGAACATGTGTTTCTAATCAGAAAATGCTCAAGGAAAGACCACCTGCCTACAAAGCATACTTTTTTTTCCCAGTCCCAGTGGGGGTCTTACAGACAGGTTTTAGTATACAACAAAAAATGAGCAGAGCAAAAAGCTGAAAGGACAGCTTTCTTTTAATGAAAGCCTACAGTGTTACCGGAGATGTTTGTAACAAAGCTAGGAGAGAAGACATTTCTTAATTATTATTCCTGCTGAAGATATCATGAATAAATAACTTCATGGGAGAAAGCAGTAATAAGAAACTTGTCCTTTGCTTTGGCGCTTTAGTTTACTTTGGCTTGTCTGACTACTTTTTAAGGAAAAAATGTCTGAATGTACTCAAACAGGGAAATAAAAGTTCTTTATGCCTCCTGATTTTCAAATGAGAGTTTTCTGAGCCATCACTAAAGAGTGGGCAGTTAAAAAATCAATGCTGTTGTTTCTAGAGCTCTTTAAACATAAACCACAGAGACTGTTAGACGAAGAAGGTAATCATCCTTGTGGCTTATTACATTAACATCAGGTCAGCCAGATGTTAAAAGGCCCTAAGCTGGGGAACTCGAAGAGTAGAGTCACAATCCCTTGCATTTGAGGCTTCATCCAAAATGGACTTGGTTTAAAGTTTTCTGTTAACTTGAGTGGACACTGGGTCAATCTGATCTGCTTTAGTACTTTCAATTTCACACAGTCATGCCTTTAAGAATGCGAATGCAGCCTGAGAGGGATGGAAGCTTTACTTAGCTGGACCATCAGTGTAAAAAAAACGTTGGAGGCCACTTAGGTCCAGCAAGGACTTGTCACCATAAGTTTAATAGCAGTAAATAAATAAATAAAACCACTAAGAAAAGACGTCATAATCTGTAGAAAAGAAACCTTAGCAATTTAGTGATGGTCAGAATCAATGTACAGTGATAAGTGTCTATACCAATGTTAATCAGCACCTAAATAGGTCAACACATGGGAAAACAGCCCCTTCTCTCAGAGTCGTTCTTGCTGGCTGTGGGTTCTTTTATTCCAACAATAACAGAAACTGGGGATGAAGATTTCTTCCAGTCCAAAGGGAATCTAAGGAGCTGATTATCCAGAAACACGAGAGGCCTCTGCAGCCTGAGCCTGTGCTAGGCAGCTGCAGACAACTCTTGGAAAATGGGCAACGTGCCATATGAGAGGCCAGCAAGAGACCTAGCAGCAAGCCCATGTGCTGCTGCTGCCAGAGATCAGCCTGGATGTTGATGGTTTAGTATCCTCCAGCTGCCACGCACATCCTGCGTGTGTCCAGAGGTGGCTGTGGGTCATGTACCGCCGCCAAATGAGTGTAGGAGGAGGGCAAGTAGTGACACTACGGTCAGACCACCGGCAATAGGAGGGGGTGGCTGCACAGTGGCTCATTCTCACACATATACAACATGCACACACATACACACTTACAAGCCAAATTGCTAACAGCTCTTCTACGTAGCAGGTACGAAACCCATGGCTTAGGAAAACATCCCTCTCTATGTGCAGAACTTCACTATTTTTGCAGTAATGTTACCTTATGCATTTCTTGCCCACGGGAAGTCTATTAAAAGCTTAAGGCCTAGGGACAGAAAATAAAAAAGAAAGCTGAGCAGAACCATGAAATCAACAAGTCCTAATATTCAGTTGCCTTTTTAATGAAGAGAAAAAACACTAAAAAAAAAGTGATATATTTTTAAAAGTCTTTAAAGGCCTAGACCATTATTCATTTTCAAAACTGATTTCTATTCTACACTTCTCTCTTCTCAAAAGTTAAGTACACACCTTTCTTCTAGGAAGCTTCTTATCCACGACTAGCTTCTTAATTTCTTTCTACTATGCTTGCAGGCCTGAAATCAATGGGATAATGACAAAAAAGCTCCAAACCCAACAACGATCCTACTCCAGTGGCTGTCTGCATGCTTCCGTCCGACAGCTCTGAGAAGGTGGAATTTAAGCAGGCTCTTGGGGGTTCATGTGAGGCATGCAGTGACCACCAGGGTCCTCAAGCATTTCTGATCTAGCTCTTACTTACGCATGCAGGAAAAGGCAAGCAAGTAAAGTGCATGGACACATATACAAACATGCGTGCTTCCTAATCCCCCGCGTGGTATGGATGAGCAGATCAAGCAATACTTTATAAATGGAAAATGATGTGTACTTAATGATGTGCAAAATCTTAAGTGGCTTAAAGGTTTGTTTAGGACCACCAGGGACTTGCTGTTTGTCCAGGCCTTATCTGAGCAAACCAGACCTCTCAACTTCAAAAAAACAGGGCTGGAAAAGTAAGGGTGACTGTCTATTCACAATACTTCATGTTGGATCTGGCCACTTTATTTCAGATATAGATGGGGAGAAGAATTCCTACAGAATAAATAAGACAAAAAGAAGAGATAGAAAATGTCTATTCTCAAAATACTGTGAGTAGCCCAGATAACACCATTTTGAGCATTTAAATTCATCCAGCCACTTTTTATTTACATCACTGATGTATACTTCTAAATAACTAAGTTTGCATTTGATTTAGGATAATAGCTGAAATCTGCTGCTAGGGACTGGAAATGTTAGGATAAACAAGGCTTTTGAGTCCAGTTCTCTGTCTTTGGCATGATACTTGTGGCTTTGGGTTTTGCAGTGCTTACTGGAATCACAGTGCCCTAATGCTCCTCCATGATGGCTGGATTAAGTACAAATGTTGGGGTTTTTTTCCCATCTTCTGCATTTCAGAAAAATTTCAGCCAGATCTCCTAACCTCCCATTAACCGCATCCTTTATGTCTTCTTCACAGGTCAGCTGCAGTTGGGCAATATGGGTGAAAGCAAATAAATTTAAACTTGAGATTTGGTATTCTTGAGCAAACTTGTGTATTGTCGATATCTGTCTCTGCTTTTCACCAATAGCCATGGTGATGTCTCAGTGTCCATTTCTGACCATGCAGTACCATCTCTGTTCAGCCACTAAATACAGACCGAAGCCAAGGACTTATGCAAGGATTAACAGGCCATGCTTCTGATAACTCTACCAGGATTTTACTTCTTCCTCGCTGGATATAGTGATGGTTGTGTTACACTATATATCCACTCACAGCATTTCTTCTGGTCCTTTGCTCCTAAATCTCCCAAATTCATTCCACTTGGAATGTTTTTAAATGATTCACCCTAACCCAGGAGATAACATGATCTTCCCTCAGAAAAAGGGGCCGTCTTCAAGGTTTCTTCAGGAAGCCTTCCTTATTTGGAAAGCCCTCATCAACATCTACCTCAGGTATTTCACAAATAACATAGGCACTCCAAATTCCCATATTGTTGTGGTAACAGCAGTTGTTGATGGCACTCTAACAAATGTTTTGAAGGCTTCGGTCGAAGCCCAATGCTACAGCCAGACAGCTGTGATGGCTGGCACTGACTTTCACTAGCAAAACCCACAAGTGGTTTGTGATCTGTCCAAATGGTAAAGAGACTTCCCATGCAATTATTGAGGCACTTTTAAGTCCAAAGATAACAGTTAGACTTTCCGTCTCCAACTGGCAGTAACTCTATCCTGCCAGTTGGTTATTCCTCAGTGGCTGTCACATTATGGGTCAGAACTATCCCTTCTCTTACATTACAGATAAATTGTTGCTAGAAATAAAAAAGTGGTATGGAGGGCCTGGGAAGCTCCAAAACACTTGGTTCTCTTTCTCAGTACCAGGTATGTCTCTTGTTCTTAGCAAGCAATGTAAATAATTTGAAACTGCTAAAGCACAAGGAGAAAAAATGGTGATAAAACTTAAACAAATGCACACATGCTTTTAGATGTTATGTTCAGGAAATCAGAATCCTTTCACTGTTCATCCTATGTCTTCTGCAAGATGGACTTCCTCTTTGCCTGTTCTGCTGCCATCCAGATCCATATTTGTAGTTTAAGCATATGTTTCATTTTACAGGAGGCCTCAATGCTTGTGTGTTTGACATACCCTCCTTGGCTTATCAGTATTACCTCTGCCTGAGGTGAGGATACAAACAAAGGATACATCACCTAAACATACAAAGGATAAATCACCTTTCTAGAAAATTCTGGAAGAGGATTACAGTTCATTTGGCAACTTACTAGATCAATATAAACAAACCTTTGTGAATGTCTAAAACATATATTTCTTACAATCATCATCCAACTAACTCCATTGGCAAGTCCTCTGTCTGTATGCATAAAGTAATTATCTAACATAGAGACATTAGTCACTAGTTTTTATATAGCCCCTTCAGATGTGGATAGTTTTGTCTGGCTTAATGATAGAGGAGATTCATTCAGAATATTACAATGGTGAAATGATGTTGGCCTATCATCTAGACTGTCTAATTTAACCTCGGGTTTTTCTCTGAGGATGTTAAGAGCCCATTTTGTATTCATATGTTTTGGCCTAGATATAAATCTTGATCTTTACAACACATTAACCCCTTTCAACAACAGCATTATGTGCATCTTCAGTGCATGGTAGAATCTCATTTGAAGGTTTGCCTCAGTTTCAATTTCATTTCTTACAAGCAACGTTCTGCCCAAGAAATTTACGTTGGTTCTCTTGAACACAAGGACTAGATAAGATTTGGGTCTTTTTATTCTTTAGGTTTTTATTTTATTACATATTTTTGGGTTTATGTTTTAGCATTTATTTTATTTAGCTTTTTTGTCAGTACTACAGTTGTGACCAGGATCAGCCCTGCTATGAACAACTGATACATATACTCCAGGTATACTGATACATAAATGTGTAACTGAAGTCTTTGTCTTCACATCTTGGGTATCTAATTATATACCTGTGTCACTAGTTGGCAAGATTCTACTTTCTTTTCTTTCAGGCATATATCTTTCCCCAGTATAAGAAAGTTCTTTACTCTTTCCTTTTCCTACTGTCTTTTGGACTCTACCTCATCGATTTTAGAAGATGACTGATGGATTGCTTTGCATTAGCTGTCTGAATGCCTAATCTTGAGGCATTTCTGACATGAGGCCACTTAAAACATACATAATCACCTAAAGTGAGCTAGGCCTTACAGAGCAGAAAAGTCCTTTGTGAGCCTGAGCCTCTTCCAGCATGCTTTGCATTTTGTTCACTAAGCCAGTTTGTTTTACCCTCTGTACTAAGCACAAGTCCTGCAATATTCCTCACTGCTGCTTCCATTGTTAATACTAATTCCATTACTTTGGACCATGTTAAATTCAACTCTGCCTTAAATTTGAAAGCTGTCATTATTCATACAAAGCAATCTGTCCCATAGCGTATCCTTTAAGACATTTCCAGAAAAGCAATATATAAGCTTTATTGCATACACAACTATAGATTTCCCTTTGCATCCTGATACAAGTCTGAAATGTGAATCATTTTCCAATAATTCCATATAAGTGCTATGTAGCCTTCTGTTAAGAGTTTTGTGGATCTTCAAAAGGCCTTCTCATCAGTTCTGAGGCTGTAAGAAACTCTATAAGTAGACAGAGACTTTGCTGCTAAATAACTCTGAGGGAATAATTTGCTACCCCTGTCTACTATGTCCATCACAAGAAATTAGTGGCTGATTTTAAATTTAAAATAAAATTAATTTTAAATTAAATAAATTTAATTTAAAATAAATTATAATTTTCACTGGTTGCACTGACTCCCTTAATTTGTCATAAATTTTAATGATTTTCAAGTATTCCTTGTCAGCAGTGTTGTTAACTCTCTACCAGAATATTGCAAGCTGGAAACGGCTGCCTAACTTAACTATGGCATGACTGGAATGGGAGTGGGGGGAAAAGCACTACCACTTAATGACAGGGAGTAAGAGATGGATGGAGTGTTATATTCTGGGGTAACCACATGCTGACTGTAAGCTTGTTTTTGTTTTCTTAAATGAAGAACATCTCTTTGAGTTTGCCTGTCTTTTAATTTTACTACCATACTCTGCACTGCTTAGAGCTTTTAAGCATAGCTTTTTATTTTACAAATGAAGTTCATATACATTCGGGTGACTTTTCTTTAGACATAGAAATACTGCAGATGTCATAAAAGAACATCAGACTCCAGATTTCATATCTTCCACCTGCTGAATTCTAAAGTGAGGCTTCTCATGAGGCAGATGACTGGTTTGTAAGAAAAACAAACAAACTTGCACGGTATTCTTCCATCTTAATTTGGATTAAAACATCTGTCCATAGATTATTAATGCTATAAAGAGCATGATTTCAAAAATTAAATGAATAAGAAAGGTCCACATAGCTGTTCTGTTTCACATTCTCATTAGTACCAGACATTTTTTTAGGTGTTTCAAATCCAAAACAGGTATCTGCAGGCAACTGTAAAAAATGGAATAGTAATTTATGTCCGTTTTTGTGTGCATTTGAAGATGGCTGTCCACTGCTGTGTGCAAATTGGACCAGTGACCAGTTGATAATACTTTATTGCTTCTTCACTACTCTAACTTTCTCTGAAGGTCAAAGACCCCGGGAACAGAGGAAATGACCTCTGAAGTTATTTAAACATTTCTCTACCATCACATCTTTCATACAGATTTACACGCAACTAGGAGGACAGTGATGTTACATGGTTATCTGTGGGCTAATGGCACTTATAGTTCTGATGTTTATTAACAGCAATGTGTCAAGAATATACTCACTCAAAATGGAATAGACAATCCTTGTTAATCACCTACCTTGACTAAACAACACACTTCCATCTTCAGTCCCAAAGTAGGACTTTGGCAGGATATCCACATATAAGTCAAAATCTATGACTCAGAAATTTCACCTTACCTTGTAGGTCCTCTTTAAGGACTTAAACCTCTCCTCTTTGTCCAGCTAGAAGCATCTCAGTCCTGTAAGGCCAGGTATATTACATATTCATCCTCCTTCTCTCGAGCAATGCCAAGCCAAGTCACAAGGAAGTGGCATGGTAACTGCACAAATACCATGGGAAGGGGCAGTGCTTCTTTTTAGGAAGGAGGGCTCCAACCAGATTGGCAGCAAAACAGTTAGCGAACTGGTATAAAGATTCTTAGACAGGTATGAGTTGGGGCAGACATATTTGTGCAGATTTGGGAAAAACTGGCATAAAACAGACAGGATGAGCTTAATTTTGCTCAAGCTTAATTTCCAAGGATTTGAAAGAATGGGAATAAAGAACTGGGCCTAGACAATATGGATTAACTGCATTACCAGCCAGAGAACCGGGCACATATGGCAGGGAGAAATAAGTGGAAGAAAGTACTCTAGAAGGATTAAGAATTGATGGTATAAGAAGATAAGTGTCAAGTAGACAGCTGCATATTCTGTTGTAGCCACCTACAAGTGAGGTACTGCCATACCTAACTCTTTTTTTGAATCTAGTCTTTTCTCAAGACTGCCTAGCTAGGACATATAGTTATTTAGCCAGGAAACAGAAACAATAGCATATAACTTAGGTATTAAATCACGTCTAACAACCCCACACCCTTACATTATTATTTGCCAAAGTGATGAACCTATTGAATGAAAGGAAAACGTGTAAAAGCATCAGTAAATAGATTTACATGTGATGCGAAAATATTTACAGTTTGATGATAGGCAGCAAGAAAGACTAATTCATTCAGTTAGTTAACTATTTTTTTACTAATCAAAATAGTCATCAACAGAAAACCTACTATGACCAGTTGGAAGTGTATGGGATATTTCACATTTCTTTTCTTCTGTTGCATAATATTTGAAGAAAATTAAACCCTCTGCATTTGACATTCAAAAAAAGAACCAACCACATTATTTCTGTCTATTAACATACCATATACTACAAATAGACAATCAACCAAATCTCCAAAATTGTGCACGTCTTTCTGTGTAAAAGACTCTAAAATTGTGTAAGTTTTTCAAGTGTTTCTGACTTGAAGTCGGAAAGATTTTTGTTTAACTATATTAATGGACTTAGAAGAAACTTAGCTTGAATATATGTTCATTATATATGCTGCTAGGACCAGATTATGACTTCAAAAAAGATTTAGGCAAATTTGATCTTCTTAGGTATATTTATGAAATTGCTATACAAAAAATGATAATTATTTTTCCCTCAGAAATTGTGACAACATTTCTCCTTGGTCTTTTGTTTAGAAGCCAAAAATCTTTCAGGTTTACCATTTGGCATTTGAAAAATAATTTAAACAATGTGGATGCAATCTGTTACCTAGATCTATCAGACAAATTGCCAGGTAGTGTAGGAAGACAGATGTTCTTTTTTTGCTTAGCTTTTATGTTCAGTAAACCGTTTATGTTGGTTCTAAAATAATATGGCAGTGTCACAAATGACCACCTTGCAGTCTGAAACACAGCAAATGTTCCATAACAAATAATTCAGCAGCCAAATCCCACCTTTTTTCTTGTGGGTGAATTTTGTATTAATAGAAAATGTTTATCATTTTAATTAAACAGGAAAATTGTTTTGCAATATTCTGTAGTTTATTCAAGAGCATCTGGTTTCATTATCCAAGACTGGAAAACTGAACTGCTTTGATTGGATGCATTAGTCACAAGATATGGGTAAGAATGCTTCCACTTGGCAAGCATTCCTCCCTATTAGTTTAAAATGTGCTCTTTCAGTAAACATTCCTGAGAAAAGCTCCCCAACTAGCAATGGCCACATGAGGCCAATGTTTAAAGTCACAGACTAGCATATTTCAGAGATTACTCCACCAGGGTCCCTGTTCAACTAATTCCTTCTCCTTTTCATTGATACACTGCAGATGGAAAAAAAATGGTACACAGACTGTGGACCACTGCAAGTTTCGCCTCTGCAGCAGACTAAGTCTTCTCTGAACATTAAAGTAAGGCCAGGTTTTTTTGCCACTGAGAACCAGTAACAAGGTTGAACTCAGGGTAGTTAGGCCAGCCACATGGCTTCCTTTCCCTGTTAAATCCCCAAGATTCACCAAGGCCAACCACATTCTGATTCTCACTCCTAGAGCATGGCAATAAGGTATCTCCAAGACTCCCTCACTCGGGCCTCCTAGGAAACCATTTGTGGGCTTCTGGTCTGTCTGTCTGGGCTTATCTGTGCTACAGGAACACAAACAGCAGCAAACTTGAGATGGGCTTGCTATTGATGGACTTGCAGTGCTCCATGCCCGTACATATGCATGCTTTCCAAAGGGACTGAATGCAAATCTATTGCCACCTGGTTGCCAGAGAGCCTGCAGGTACAGCACGGACTGCTGAGGAAGGGTTATACGGGGTTTGCCTTACAGATTTTTAGTGAGACCAGGCTTTAAGGTCACCTTAAGGTCATGTGTAATTACTGGTGTAGACACAGAGAATGTGTATAAAGACGACACAACACACTGAACGATCTGGCCTGCTTTGGATTTGTTTTTTCCCACAATCACTGTGGTCTTAAATCTTAATGAAAAAAGCAAGAAAGGATTATGAATAGTGGACACTGAAGAGACCTGTTTTTTAAATTCAGTTAAGAACCAGTCTGTATCTAGCAAAGACAAAAAAATATTGCTGGTGTTTTACACCAATTTTACCCTTTGGGATTTTCTGTTTATTTTGTTTCTTTGGCTAAACATTTGGAGTAAAAATGAAGATGAAAATCTTGGAAGGAACTTTTAAAAACAAGAAATGTACTCCACCCTTATTACAACATTATTCTTGTTTAGCCAAACATTTTTCCTTTAACAAATGATCTGATATAGACACACATACAGAAACGGCATAAAAGACCTACATCAGCCACATCTTTTTAGATAAAAAAAAATTAGGAGGGGTGAAATGTGTGAATGAATGAGAGAAGGCAAGGAATGTAAAATAAATATAGGAAAGTAATATCCCTTCAGCGAATAAAACTAATATCTTGCATAATAGTCCCTTGAGTCCATGAAGAATTTAAACTGAATTAAAAATCACATGGGCTTCATGGTGGCTTCCCTTTGTGAGGGGGTAGTAGGGCTCATGTAGCTAAGCATAAGAAAGGAGAAAGCATATGAAGAGGGGAGAGGAAAAAAAAGAGTAAAGAGCTCTAGCAAAATAAGAGTCACATGGGTAAACATGTTAAATGTAAAAGTCATAGTAACCTACACCTTAACCTTCTGAGATGCTTAAGTGAGAGGAAGGTGTAAAAAGAAACTTGCAATCATTTCAGGAAGCTATCAAAGATGTGGCCTTTCTGGGTGTTTATAGCTGGATTTTATTGCTGGAATGTTGTGCTGTTCACTCAAGGTTAGCGATTTATGCTTCA
Source organism: Mycteria americana (assembly GCF_035582795.1). NCBI lineage: Eukaryota > Metazoa > Chordata > Aves > Ciconiiformes > Ciconiidae > Mycteria > Mycteria americana. The sequence goes on from NC_134367.1 coordinate 58,328,356, forward strand.
AGTTTCTTTCTTAGAGCTAGACTGCTTGCTGGAGTGGCCCCTTGGGGCAGCAGGGTTTTCAACAGAAAGTGGTCACATACGTCACCAGTCCCCTGAAGTCTATATAATTGCCTTTGCTGACCTACAGACAGAGGCATTTAGAGGCAACACTCTCTCCAAGAATTTCCAGAAGGACTTAAAACAGGGACCATTACATTTTGTGACATCCTTCAGATCTCCCAATACAGTTTTCTTCAAAACCTGATTTGACATAATCTAAGTCCTAGGCCAAAGATGTTGTATGGTTTACGTTCATATTTTTCTCATTACACTACAGATTGCTTCTTGATGACTAAGCCCTGTTAAAGGAGAGGCCACTGAATCAGATTTGTTTTCAAAGACCGCTTTGGCTACTATGTGCAGTCACCACAGAGTTCTCTCATGGAGCACAGGGAGTGCCAATATCTCCCAGAGCAGCCTGTTAAAAACTCACTTTGAAGTATGCCCTGATTTCAGTGTGGGGGCTTGCACCAAATGACCTACAGAAGTCCTTTCCAATCTAAATGTTTCTATGATTCTATAATCCTATGGGTCACAATATTGACACGGGGGGGGGGGGAGGCAGAGAAAGCCTAGGTATCACCAAAATACGTTTAATCTCTCCAAGAACATGGATGCTTAAACATTACAAGTTCATTTCTGTAGGGAATCTAGAAACTGCCACTTAAAGATTTTTATAATAGTCATATTTCCTTTTTCTAAAAAAAAAAAAGATCACTAAAAGCATTACTGCAGAATTTTGCTTATTAAGAATTACTACTTTTTACATTTTTTTTAAAGTCAGAAATAGTTCACATTTCTCTCCCTTAACTTTATTTAAGACTTACCATAACAAATTTCATCACTGTACAGATAGCTAACCATAATCAGGCTTATAATGTAAACTGGTTTACTGTATTTTTTGTTTTGTGTCTGTATGAGAATGAGTGAATGTATCACAACCAAACGAGGTCTTATGCCAGTTGTAAGTGAAACTATGATGTTGAGAGAATCCCGGTTTCCCACCAAAGTTATAATATTTGTATTTACACTATATTAATGATCTGTGAAGAAGGTTGGAAACCAGCTGGTCAACGCTACAAAACACTTCTTGTCAGAAGTTAAAACGTCCTCTCACTTAGCGAAGGAAGTTAGTGCTTCATAAAGTTGAATAACCATATCTGAAATCTTAGCAATCATCTTTTGTGTGCTGTACAGTCAGTAGTGGTGCCTAAGAACAGAAGAAACGCAGACACAGGGTGAGAAGTAAAGCATTATTCGCTTTATACTTCAATAGTGTGAGCATCATCCCCCAACACCAAGTATGTGCTGAATGGCCTCATGCTCAGTAAGCAACATCCCGTTCTCTTAAATCTGAAACAACTTTTGCAGCTTTATGCTTTAACAGGTTGCACCTGGCAGGCACCTCAGGCTGCAAGATAAACCTTCAGTTGTTTCCTATGACTCTAGTTTTCCTGCCTCAGCTGGCTTTTTCAAGTCTTTTCCCCAAATTAGATGGTCATTACAAGGTGCCAGGAAGAGTTTCTCCTTGTCTTATTCAAGCTAGCCTCTATGATCTCCCAAGTACATATTGTGTCTAAATATATGCTTATTTGTCATGTTAAGGTAAGTACATGACATTTGTGCAGAAGTCATTGTATTCTTTTAGATACAATCCACTAAATCATGTACTTATCTCTAGTAATTGATAATACAACACTCTCAGTAGTTTACTGCTAAATCTTCACAACTCCTTTACAAACCTCAATGTCATCTTCCTCTAAAATAAGGAAATCAACAGATTTTAGCCAACAGGGCAAGGAGAGGAGGGCCAAATAAAGAGCTGGGGCAAATAAATTCTCCTTTTAAATGTTCAGTGATGTGGAGAACTGTCCCCAAAATTCACATACAGTTCACCTGCTGTTTTCCCACCTTCCTCTCTTATCAAGAAATAGCAAAACCAAACACATACCTGATTTCTGAGGTGTCCTAAAATGACAGAGAACATCTGAAGCAGTGCTGCTCTCGAGACACTGCAGGTCAAAACGTTTCCAAATCCAGCTCTCAGTCATCTTGAGTCAACCAGAAATCCAGTTCTTCCAAGCAGTAGGTAGGTCTACGCAAATCTTAAATAACAGAATATCAGTCTCTGATGAGCTCTCTGTTTTCACAGTGTTGCTGCATGGATCTGTTCAGTTTAAGCCCATTTTCGTATATATTTTCTATAGTTTTTATCAAAAATACCTGGTCATCTGGGCATTCCCTTAATTTTATTATGTCTGTCTCCCTCCAGTTGTCAGCTTGATAGTTAACCTGCATCTGTGTCAGTTCAAATGTATCCTTTCATTTCCCAGACGTTGCTTCAGTAACTTCAGAGTACTTAAAAAAAAATACAGCTGGGTTTGAGGGACAAAGGTCTTCATCACTGAATATTTAGGAGGAGAAGAATTTATTCAGCTCAGCTCTTTGTTTGCCATTGCCACTGCCCTACAGCATCACAGTGATAGTGAATCCTCTCTGTCATATAACGATACTATCCTTACCGGCTTCTGGTGTACTGTTATACACATGTACATGATGCACAAAATGAAATTACTGATTTGGCAAAGCTGAAACATTTCCTAAAGGTAGCTGTGCCTGCTACTCTATGGCACTAAACAACCTTGTTTAGGAGTGGAAAAAGTCCCATCAAAAATTTCATGATCTTCCGTCTACTTCTCTCACCAGATTTTTGGCTGCTCAGTTTCTGGGGCTGCAAGACAATGCATTCCACGAACATCTCCAGGGTTTCCAGTATATAATGACCCCAGGACAATGGACTGACATACAGTTCTCCATTCCCCAAACCTGATAATTTCTAAATTGTTGCTTTTCACCCCATATTGAGATCAAATCTAATCTCAAAATAGCAAAAATTCTCCATGACATGGAATGACTGTTTCCACTGATTTCCAGCAAAATACCAACTTCCCAGAACTATGTTGGCTAACTGTTCCTTTGTCCAGCATGACATTTATCCAATTTGAATCCTAAAAATGTTCATCTCTGGTGTTCTGCAAGACAGTCTTTTTTTCTACTGAAATGTGGAAGTAAAAACATGAGTGAATTTACCTAAATTACATTTCACTGCCAGTTGGAAGCCATCCAAACAGTGAAACAGTGCAAATTCATTTTCAGGGTAACAATTTTGGCCTTTAGGTTTGTCTGTATCTGCATAAACTCAAAATGAATATAAATGTATGCAGGAGGGGATTAATATTCTCATGCACCAAAGGTTCTCCAAGGTTGAATACTTGATAAATAAGTCTGTCATGATCTTTACCATTTTGATACAGCAATACCCAAAGCACATAACTGTATCTCCAGATACTGTTATTTTTAAAAGGTTCCATTAATCTTTTAGCCCTTTTTTCTACTGCTTTTTCTTTCCTTTTACGGAGTCTATTAGAAAAACTAGATTTTTTTCTTGCGATGTGAAGAAGCCTTGCTAAAAAATTTTCACCAGAACCAGATCTGTGAGCCTTGTGGCAGAGTTGGTAACATCTTCAGATTGCTTATAGATTTTCTTGAAACCCCATTACTTCCAGTTCCCCATATCCATGTGTCCTCCCTTGGCACATGAAATCTCAGGTGGAATTCTTACTTGCTACTCACTTCTGCCATCAGCCTAACCTATTTTTTCTTAGAGAGGGGATATAGCTCTGCTTTGAGCATTTCTTTCCTCATTTCTCCCTCCTTTCTGAAAGGCTCCAGCTAATACTGGACAAAGAAAATTTTACTGGCACTTAGCATCCTATATGTAGACCCTTGCAGATTCACACACAAATGTCCCGTGGGTACCTGCATTGCACCCTGTAGAATATTTCTGTACCTTCTAATATCTTTGCCACTCCCCTAAATGAAATGTCCATTTTCAGTTGGATTGCTTGAAATTAGCTTCAAGATCAAACACGTCATTGTGGTAAAAACTTGTTAATTCTGTAAAGGTAAGGATAGAAAATGTAAGACAAAATACTTGCTGCCTTTCTTTCCTTCTCAGATGTGTTTTTACATGCACTCTTGATGAAGAGGAAAAGCTGGAAAAGACAGGGAGAAACCCCTAAAAAGGGGCCAAAGAAGACAAGTTTAGCTCCCGGATGCCTTTATTTGAGGACACTAAAACTGTTTATATCCTAACAGTCTGAGCAAACATCCCTTGCTTCACTGAGATGGGGGAGAACATTGCCTGCCTGTCTGATTCATGAAGTTACATCCATAACTAGGAAATCACAGCTTCAGCCTCCTAGTAAATCATGCATTCTTATGAAAGAAATTTTTATTTATATAAAAAGAACACGTGTAATTTATTTTTTTAATAAGTCAAGTCTCCCAAGAGAATTTGGCAGGGAACTGTTATTCTAATACTTTGGCTGTCTTTGCAAGATGATCGTCTTGATAATTTAAAATGTCATAGGATGTTTGCAGGAACAATAGACCAGATTCCTGAGCTGGTGTAAATTGGCACAACTCCACAAACATCAAAGAAGTAATGCCAGTTTACACCAGCCCATCAATGTTCACAAATTAAATGGATGTTTTGTGGTTTACTACATGTCAGAAAACTTGTAGTGCAACTCAAGCCCTCATAAGCTATGCCATAAAACTATTTGATTTTTAATAGATCTGCAAAAACAAACTTTCACATCAGAATACTGACCTCAAATAGTTCTTTAACATCAGAATTAAAACCCACATCTTTAATGCTTCAGAGAGTGAGTGTGCAAAAGAGGCTAATGACTGGATACCCAGAAGCACAGGCCAGATTTGTTCCAAACACATGTACACACCAGATGAAAATGCAATGCTTTTCAACACCTTGATCATGAGAATATATCTTTAAAATTATTCTGGGTAAAGTTTAACAGAACTTTTATTCTGAACCAGCTCCCTCTCTACTGGCATTAAAGCATTCCCTTAAGATGCACATTTTAGGTTTCAGAGTAAAGATTCCATCATTCTTTTCTAAGAGCATATGAACACTAATTGGCAATAGCAACATTTTAACTTGTTCCGAAGTTTTGTTTTAATTCCTTTTTGGCTCAAAGAAAATCAACAGCTTTTAAAAGTAATAGATGTGTACGCACATACACTCAATATAATATTTTTATACTTTTAAATAAAAATGACATAGTGAGGAACTATGAAGAGTGAGCTTTTCTAATATTAATTATACATGAAATGCATGATACTTTTACACAAAAATAATGATACTTAGAAAAAAAAAATCTTTCATTGAAGAGTCCAAAATCACTCAACAAACATCCTGTGAGCCTCAAAACACTCCTCTGAGACAATTGCATGTGATTAGACCAATTGATGGATCATTCAGCCATATTAAATGACTTTCTTACATTCAGCCATGTTAGGAATAGAACCAGCAACAAATAGTTCATAGCATTTCCAACAGCAAAGAGGAGCGGTGAGTAGAAGGACAGGAAGGACACTATGGGATGTGACAGGAAAGCAAGGGCATGAGTTAGAAGAGAGGGCACAGCAGTTCTGTTCCTGGCAGCAGAACAGGAAAGAGGAAGGTCTGTCCACACAGCAAGCCAGCTCCTCATAACCTAGAGTTGCTTGCACCTAGAAGCATCTCATCTTCTTCTGAGAAGCTCCAGTCTTCCTAATTCTCCCAAAAAATCTTGAAGTGCACTTTGTTTATATTTTCCCCCCTCTGGCTTTACATGCCCAGACATTATGACTGCCAGTCCTTTCTCACTTTCCTTTCCACACTTTGACTGGTGACTGATAACTATTGCAGATCCTCTGTAGACCACTTGCAGCTAGCTGAGCTGGAAGTCTCACCTGGTTTTTTTGTCTGTTTTTTGTGTTGGTTATTTTTTTACAGAAACAAAATCCTGCCTCTTGCTCTAGTAGGGATTTCAAAAACATGAGTTGTACATGCCAAAAATCCATCTGTCTCAAATGTTAAGGGCAGAAAAGTAGTCATGTCTGGTGAGACACAGAGCACAGCAGCCCAAATCAAGAATCCTGGATGACCTTAGCCATTATCTTTAGCAGTCCCTTTCCATCATTGCTAGATGGAATGCGATAGGGATGCTATTATGTCTTCATTTCCTTCACCATATTTATTATGCTAGAAAGCTGTGCAGAAGTTGCTTTGGTATTAATCCATCATATGTTGGCTTTCACAAGCGTTTCAAAATCTGCCAACTAAAAAGAGACTGCTACTATGGCAGGCTATAGTAGGCTCTGTAATATACTAGTCAAAAGTCTTTCCAAGTGTACACTTTCATTAACCCTGATATAAGCAAAGAAAGGAAAATCTGTTCCTCATCCCTTTTCCTGTCTGCAAGAAGTAGAAAATCACACCCATAAATTTACAGCAGAATGGAAGCCACACTCCATAGCTCTAGTTACAGTGCTCTCTAAAATCAATAGAAATTGAGTTGATAGAGTACTTGCAAAAACAGCAGTCTGCTTCGCACTAGAGACAAAGCTAAAAACTGAGGTAGTCCTCTGGAATAGCCCACCCCAAGAGATAACAGCTAGTAACATGGATAAGAGGCTGCAAAACAAGCACTGCTAGGCAAAGCCACAGGGTCTGCCACAACTCAGTGAACAGCGTGGATGAGACTTTTTGATGTGGGTCAGACATAAGCAGGTAATTATTTTTCGTTCTTAAATCAATTGCCCCCAAAATGTGCCAAAGAACTGTCAAAGCTAGTAGCTCTAGTAATGTGCTTTAGTAGAAAACTATCATATTTAACAGGCAGTAATACAAAAAGTCTGTATAGAAAATATTTCCTTATAATTACCACCAAAAATGGTCTACCATACAGATTTATGCCACTGCAAATACTATTTTTCCTTTTAAACGTTTCTTTCTTGTGTTTTGCTCTAAAATATATTTGCAGTGAAAGAAAAGGGCAAGAAAGGCTCTTAGCTTTCAGTTCAATAGCAAGTAGTTCCTAACAGACTAATGAACAAGGACAACAAAAATCTGGGCCATTATTCACAGCCACTGCAGCAAAAATGCATCTGTCAGCTCTACTGAGAATATTTGGTCTAAAATATAAGCATACTGTGCAGGGGTCTCAAAGTACAGGTATTACGAAAAGATGTATATCTCCTGTTGAAATATATGAAACCATCTGAATTAATTATATCCAGCAAGACCTTGCAATAAATTAGTAACACATTTTAAACACTATTTACACTGTTCCTTCTTCCCTTGGAGGAAACTCATTGTGTTCAACTGAGGAAAACATGTGAGATGCCAAGAATGACGGTGATTTATGGTTTCACAGTAACAGTCAAACACCCCTCTGAAACTTGAATGAAGAAATAATGCATGAGCACAGAGAATATATTCCAGAGATATCATTCAGCTCGGTCCTGAACTTGGAAGAAATTTCCTGTCAGTGGATCCCTGTTCAACACAGAGTACTCTGCAGAGCTGTGGACTTAAATACTGGAATAGCTATATTTCTTTTAGACTGCCTTTTATTTCATCTCAGCTAGCAAATGCATCAGGGAAATGTCCTACACATTTCTACACCATCTAATACAGTGGAAGGAGCATCATGCCTGACTGGCTCACTTGACCTCCAGCGCCACTTTAATACAAAATAAAATGATCGTAATTGAAAACACCATTTGGCAGGTTGCTATTAAATATGTATTGGACTATTGCCTTAGACCCGTGTTTCATTTAATCCTCTTGTTCATAGGTTCTGGTTTCTATTATGTTTTCATTTATTGACTGCGGACCAAATACGAGTTGCAACACTTTCCGCAGGATCCCATTCAACACTTTCGTTCAGCAAGGCTGCCCGCTGCAGGCAGCCACAGCCCGGCAGCGCTCAGGGCCCGCCAGCCACACCACGCCACCACGCCGGCCACGCCACCACGCCGGCCACACCACACTGCCACGCCATGCTGCCATGCCACGCAACGCTCCCTCCATGCAGCCCGAACCCAAGGGTCAGGTTTTGCCCCGGGCCTCCTGCGAGGAGGGAAACGCGTGCCTCCTCTGCCCGCACCAGGCCTGCCTGCCGGCCTTGCCTCCACAGCCCCTGAGGCCCTTGAGGGCAGTGGCAGGAGCTGAGAGGGCGAGGCGCAGCGAGGGGATGCGGAACATGGTGGCGGGCCTGACCCCCCGTGGTCCCCGCCTGGAGACGAGGGCCCGGCGCGAGGCTGATGCCGGGTTTCTGCAGGCGTGCGGGGCGCATAGCACAGCAAATCACTAAAGCAACATGCAGTGACTCACTTGGCACTTGACTTACAACAGTCCAGCCAGATCTTCTCCGTGCATCTGCGGTGTCCCACCTGTAACCTGCACCTGCAGTGCAGAGGGGTAGAAAAGCCTAAAACAAGGGTGTTTTGCAACTGGGGGGACAACGAGAGACTGTGCTCACCACCTGCTCTCGTGGCAGGGACTGGGAGATGGTAAGGAGCATTGCACGGCTGGGTCTTGCTCAGTCTGACTTATCCCAGACCCCTCTCCGTAGAGGAGGTGGGACTGGACTCAGCAGTGAGGCTGCTCGAACGCTGCTTCTCCAAATCGGTTCTGCCATTGACTCAGAGTTTCTGGTTTCGTGTCCAAGTAATTCAACCAAGTGTCCTTTGGGGTTTTTCACAGAGGGGCTTTAATTTCGTTCTCTTTCCTTTTTTTTCCATTTCTATGCTTCTTTTTTCTTGCAAAAAGTGGATAAACCCCTTTCATTAAACACTTTAAGAAACCTCAAGGAAAAGTATCAAGAAAATGTTTCTTACTAAGGAGCTCTACTCTTCTGTCCCAGTTATCAGACAGCACTGACAGGAAACACAGTTTCAGTTTCACAATACTCTGAATCATGAAATGTTAGTATCAGCTGAAATATTTGAAGGTCTTTCTAAAAAGGCCTCTCAGCTTCTTGCTATGTGACCGTCATGTTGGCCACCATGTGGCTGTGGACTTGGGAAACCTGCCTGTCCAACAGATGGGAAGAGTGAGGTTGGGTAGACTGGGATGGTCTCACACCTGAATCTCCATCCTTGACATTTACACATTGTATAAGATAGTTATATCTCTTTTGTTTGTTCATTTTAACAAATTTTGGCCTGTCTCATCTTCAGCACTTTACAGTGGAACCCACTTTCCTTTTAGATAATTTAATAGACTTTAGCTAATTCAATAGATATTGTATAGTCTTGGCTAAATTTGTTCACCATAATCTATAAAATACTTTGTAGTCAATAGAAGCAAGAAGCTCTTGTCCTGTTCTTTAAACTTTTCTGAAGAAAAGTTGGACCTATTTTAAAAGCTATGTTTCTCTAGAGTGTGGAGTAAGAAAAGCAGAGGAAGGTACACGATGACAGTAGCTCCAGGATGATCACCTTAACAGCTCCTTTCTGAGAAAGCTTGTAGCAGATTTAAGAAAACACAAGCCACTCTAATCTGTTGTTAATCCAAACCACAGGCAAAAGTAGTCTGAGGTCCTAAACTGGTGATGTATTGTTACAGGACTGTGAACATAGCAGCTACCCAGAGATGAGGGAGGACCTGGGAGATTAAATTCTGGCTGGAGACCTGGTGTCCATGTCTCTTCTTTCTCCCATGCTTTGGCTTTTGTTAAGCACCCACGTTTACACAAACTGATAGCTTTCCTGGGCTGTCTGGAGTGGGAAATCTCTCAGTGCTGAGGTTCTGTTTATAAATTGGTATAGATCTTCTGAGTACAATGCGGCTTTTTTATCAAAATTTTCTCTTTAAAACTACTGTCTTAAATTCGTAATATAAGAAAGGCAATAAAATCCATAATGCTTGCCAGACCACTATCTACCTAAATCCACTGACACTGTGGTGCAGGCTTTCAGTCTCTAGGGAACCACTTCAGGCTGGAGATGTAAGAAATAGTGGGTGTTGCATACAACCTGATTTCCCAAAGGAGAAGATGCTCTGATCTCTTTAATTATATGGCATTACCACCTTATCGGAAGGTAGAATATTTAGAAGAACAGATGATTCTTCTTCATTTGTGTAATCTAAATGTTGAAGAGCAGGTAACATTCAGAAGAATTCATCAAGCACCAGTTGTATTTCTTGCTAAAGGTCTGTTTTCCCCATTTTTTTCATCCAGTGTAATTCCTATACTCAGTAACCTGCCACTTTTCTCTCTGAGTGTGTTTTTTTGCTTGGTTGGTTTTTTTGGACTTCTTTTGATGTTTATTGGACTTTGACCCTGGTGATCAGAATTACTTAATGGTACAGCAGCCCAGTCAGCAATCACAAGGCACAGGGCATACCCCTATGCTGTGGCTACAGATGCACTCATCCTGGCAAATTTTGCATGAGGAGCACTACAAAATGCACTGCAGAGCCACTTCAGCTTCTGCCTTGGAGCAGGTGGAAATCGAAGCCTCCTGACAGATGCTTTGCAGCATAACATGGCTCGCCTGCTCCCGAATCTGAGTTAGCATTGCATTAACCCTACTTTGCTGCATGTGGGTTTACTTGAACAGGTGTCTGCTCCACTTCCCATTTGACATCACGAGGTATTCCCACCCCACCTTGAGTTTCCAGCCATGGGTCTGTTATCCTTAAACTAGGTCTGTGCATCCAGCAATACAAACATGGTCTGGATCCATCTTGGGCACATGACTGCATTGCTGTTGAATTAGCCAGGATATCTGGTCATGCTATTGTTCATGTATCATGTATCATGGATATCTGATCATGCTATTGTTAAGCTTTTATTTTGTTTCTTGCTGGTCGTGATAGAGCAAATACTTGAAGTGGCACAGTAGTTTGAACAGATGATATATGATCCAGCACAGAAGCTACTTTAGTAGGATGGTCCCTCACAAAATTTTGAACACACTAGAACTGGTAAATTGAGTTTATATTGTTTTATCCATTTCTGTCTTGTAGTTACACCTGTTTTAATCTAGTTCTACAAGCCATCAAGTATGATTTACTGTATTGTGGAACCACGGTCTCAGTTTTACCAACTTGCTTCTCCTAGCAATTTCCTTCTCTTGAAAGTCTCCAAGCACTAGTAAAAGGCAATTTATGTTTCGCAGAAATCTTTGAAAGTATGTGATGTTTCTGTATAATGTGCCAGCTCATCAGCTGCTGTAAATCCATTAAAACCAAGGGAGCTGGTTCACAGCTTACTCCTGATGAGGACCTGACTCCATATATCATACCCTTTCACAAACCAGCACTGTTTCAGTTCTCTTTCTGTAAAAGTTTCTGTCAGGGGAATAATAATATCAAAACCTATTATCCACATTCAAGCAAAAAATTCTATTACAGAACTGAAAACAACTCAATAGTTTAAATAACTAAAGGATCTGTGATGTTGTCCGGAAAGTAAAAGATGTCATTAATTCAGTGCAATGAAACTCCTCACAATGATTAGGATTAAATTAAGCTGATTTTTAATGGCATATTAGCTGCTTTTTTAAGGAGCTGTTGGTTTGTTCTCTCATTTTCATCCACCATGGTGTCACTTCAGGACAAAGACAAGTTTGTGCTGATGCCCTACCTTTGCATTTTTGTACTGTTAAATGTTTTGATTTTTTTTTAAACACATACTTATGTCTGAATTTCCTGGAATGTTAATGCTTGAGAACAATTACAAGATCCTGTTAATGTAACTTTGTACCTCTAAGGGACTGGTGCACACTTTCCAATGTCAGGCCTTTCTTATTTTTTGCCCTTAAGAATATTTAGTAATATTTGTTAAAAATCTCTACATCTATGAAATAGATTGTATCAGAGCTGTGAAATACATCCTAACATGTTTCGTGTGACAATGAGATTTATAATAATGGGGTTAATAAGTGGCATGATCACCTTGTCTTAATGGGTTTTTTATGACGGAGAGGATGCAAATTTACTTGTAAATTACCCAGTTTTCTTCTTGTCTTCTACAAGGCCGTCCTTTTTTTAACGCTGTGCAGAACTCATGTAATGTGGGTGCCTGGTGACTCCATTACTGTTAGCATCTGAGCATTCATTATCCCATCAACTTTCCCATTAGCTGTGCACACACCTACAAAACATAACTATTCGAACTGTGATGGGCCATTAAAGGTTTGAATAGTTGGTTATGTTCCCAGGATTGTTGAAATCAATAGAACCAGCTATTCAGCTTAATGGGGATAACTAACACCATTAAAATCAGTGGCAGATGAGCCAGTACTATTGTTCCCAAACACATGTTTTCAGATAGGAGCATCTAATAATTTAAAAACAGGACTGCCAGTATGCCTTTAACCAGAATATTCTGTAAACCCATGTAGTATTATTTTATTTATTGGAAAGCTGTGACTTTTATTATCATCTTTTCTACAAACATTTCAACTTTCTTCTGTGAAACAAATCTGTTTTCTTAAAATCATGTACTACTCCATGTACTACTCCAAGCATTGTTTTATTTAAACATCATTCATGCCTTGACGATACCAGGCCTGCCCCTTCAAAACCCTGTTTTATTTCAAAGGTAATGTAGCAGAAAGACTCGCTCTGAAGAGTTCTGGTACTGTACCACAGCAGTCAGCTTTTCTATTCGTGACTCTTTCCTTAACCAGCATTTTTAACATCGTGAGTCTTTTTATCTCTCTATTTTAACTTTAGAACAGTTCTTAGTGTTACAGGGATAATTACACTGATTTAGGCTTAGTCATGGCTTATAAAAGGCTGTGATTCCACCATTCTTGGCCATTCTTATATATGCAAAAAATAAATTCTTCTGACTGCTACTTCACAAAAAACATACTTTACACAGTCATGTTCTGTTGTTCCTGATCTGCGTCACTGACATCTTTTGTTTCTCTCCTGAATATCCAGTCTCTTTATACTTTTACTATCTCACAAGTCAGCACTTTTCATAATTACACTTGTGTTAATCTTTGTGTGTTTGCCTTATGGTCAGTGTACAATTTAATGCATTCATCCTACAGTTTGGCTATCTGTCTATCAATGGAGAACCATCCCACCAACGTCCTCGGTCTTTTACAAACTGCTTTACAGCACCTTGCAGAATTACATTTTTCCAATTTAAGCTCTTGCTGCATTGTATACTAAAAAGGAATTTTATTAGTTGTTCTTACCAACATTGACAAGACGATTCAAATATTGTAGGTTCCCAGCCTTGAAGCTCTAGTTAGCACAGTCAAATTGGCACTGGCCTGGGCCTTATGATGTTTCTTAAAGCAATATTTAAAGATACTATGAAGAAAAACATAGAATCACTAGCAAAGATATTTGCACTTATGACCTTGCACAAACTTTCACTGGTTAATATCCATTTCTCTTGAAATCATGAATAATTCCTTACAGACTTAGCAGTTCAATCACTTTTCTCTTAGGTGTGTGCCCTTACAAGGGTGTTGCTAGCCTAGGAAAAAGCAGTCAGGGCTTTGTTTATTTGTGTCCATGGGTCTATGGTTATCCAGGCTCCAAGAGTATCTAGGGAAAAGTACTGTGAAAACTTTAAAACTAAAAAATAAAACAAAACAAAAACCAACTCCTATAAGAAACTCCTTTTTTCCCTAATTTCAGGAACAGAGTTTGTAAATAAGATAACCTCTGTAACCACCTGTGGGTCAGGCAGCTTTCAAACAGTTTCCCATTCTGGTTGGCGGTCTCACTCCTCAGATCTCAGCACGTAACCAGGCAGGCTCCAACCTTTGTCAAGGTCTAGGATCTCCTCTTCTGTGTGATACTCTTCATTCAACAAGACTTAGGCGATCTCCAGGATGTTAAAAGAAAACCTGCTCATGGTAGCTAGGGAAAGGAGAGGACTAGCCTGCATTTTAGGGATACCTTTCAAGTTGTATCTGCACGGCTCTTTCAGGGCTGGAATGAGGCAGGCCTGGCATCCAGACAACCCATAATGCCCATCTGAGAAAATCACATTAATTGGTTACTGATAACTTTTTAAAAAATGCTTCCTTTTACTGAATAGTTCCTAACCTTTGCAAACTAAAAATTGGGAACATAGCACACTTACCTTCCTCCTGCTGAGTAATTTTTCTGTTTATTGGTATTAGCTTTCAAATGACAGTACTAAAGAGCTATAATGATCTGTACTGAAGACACTTAGCAAAGGGCTCATTAACAGCTGAGATGAGCTGTAAAAGAAACACATAAAATGTCAAGCTAATTTAAAAAATCACGCTACACTGGGGAACGGACAATTAAACAATAACACTTACACAGCACAGGAAGGTCTGAAAATGAACACAGAGCGACAGACACTACTATCATTAGGAATCCAGCTCAGCTCCCATAGTGCGTAACAGGAATCAAAGTCCTGGAAATGTAAGAAAGAGAGACATGCAGCTCCAGCATGAAAACTCAGTAACGAAGGCCCATGCTTCAGGCTTACCATATAGAATGTGTAAGAGGGCATTTGTCTTACAGTAGACAACATGGGATGCCAGCCTATATTCCCCAATGACAGACCATCTAAACAGACGTGTAATAGTAGAGCAGGGACAGCTGTAAGCTGTTGTGACATTAATGCCAGCTCTGTGGGGAAACCTGTGACAGAGTGGAGGCCAGCAAGCACGGACCTGGGCTGAGCTCATGAAATGAATTCTGACTTAGGTACCTTGCATGTGCTCAGATTTTAAACACCTACTGAGGCAGTTCTAATGTAAATACCTATATTCCCTATACAAACAATGGAGACCTCCAGATGGGTGACCCTGTTCCTGCTGAAGTTTCGCTAAACAGGTAAGGCAAAATGGATGCTGCACCAGAGCTTTTTCGCTTGCACTCCTTGGACTATCTGTCGTAAAGCTCCAATTATTTTCCAAAAGAACCAGAAGCATCACTGAAAGATTGTGAATTACAGAATCACTGGAAAGGGAGACCTAAAAGCGTTGATACTTAGTCCTTGCAATTTGGCCATCAGCTCACATTCTCACATTTGGCCATCAGCTCACCCAAGTGACCTTTCTGTTTCTGTGTTCATAATCCTTTGTCATGGGAATTGCTTAATCATCATTAAATCTCTGTAGTTCAGAGTACTTCTATCTTTTATTTCACTACTGAATTGCTCATATGAGTAAGCTGTTTCACAGATGTTCTGAAGAAGTATTTGAATAGTCACAAAATCTTTTGAAAATTCAGTTAAAGACTTCAAAAAATGCAGCTCATGTTCCTGAAGTTCCACCAAAAGCTTGGATACTGATCTGATTTTTTCAGATTCCTGTTGCATCCAGCCCTAATTCACTTAAAGAGAATGATTGTGGACTTCTGTGGAGCTACTGAAAAATTAGAATGTACAGAACTGGGCTTCTTGTCAACAAAAGATCATTCATCTGCTGCTGAAATATTAAAAAAGTATGCAGTTAGTCTTCCCTGTGATTTCATGAGTAATCAAATTTAGAAAAATGCAGTAGGAGTATTAAAGTTTTTATAGTTTGTGCACTTGTTCACTATTTGTTTGGAGGTTGGTTGGGGTTTTATTTCTAATGTTTCTTTGCTCGGGATAAGCAACTACTTGGAAGGATAGTTTGAGGTTGTTTTTTTTCAATTTCCATTTGAGAAAGCAGTAGTTAAAACATAAAAGCAGCATTTAAACTCCTCAGTCCGTAGGTCATGCCTGAGCTTTGAGCAAAACTTTGTCACTCTTGAACTCCCATTGATATCAAGGGGCTGAAATGTCATGTTTAAGTTGAAACCATTTTCTAAAGTCACTTGAGAAAAACTAACGGGTGACGTGATATGATACTGTAGCCACCAATAAAAATTTCCACTGAATATGACAGAGAAGGCAGAAGAGATCAGATAATGAAGACAGGATGGCAGAAGAAAAATCCACCAAAAGAAATCAGTTTTAAAAGCGGAGTGGAAGTAGAACTGTGGAATTGGACCACTGAGGATAATAAGGGAGTTCACCTCCTAAGTTACTTGTAGTCATATTGATCCCACACAGCTGGAGAACAATCAGGTAGTTATGGCAGTTCTTTATGTACATTTCTATTCACGTCCTAGAAACCTGCAGTCACTTAATACAACAGTGGTGGTGGAAAGGGGAAAAGAACATTATCGTTACTAAAAAAGAAGCCAGGCCTCTGAAGACATGTTCCTTTTTTAGTTCAAGGATGGATTGGACATTTTTGGAAAGCCAATATTCTAAAATAAGGAAAACAATAATGATATGTCAGCTGTTCTAAGAAAAATGATTCTGACAAAAAAAGTTTCAGTCATGGAAAATAGTCTTGAAACCAGATTCTGTTGTTAGATTTATTAAGGGTTTTGGTTTTTTCACGTCTGTCTTTGATGGCAATGTGGAAACTCAAATCCAGCATTCAAACTGCAAAAATGACATACAAAAATAAATATTGGTGCTGCTGAAGGAGGATATTTTTGAAATAGTTGTATGGCTCAGGCAGACAAAAGCTCATCTTGAGCCCATTCTTAAGCATTTGCAACACATGGGATACATTTGAGATTTCTTCATAAAGTACCACCAGCATGTTAAAGTGCACTCCAAGTTTGAGCCAACCCCAAAAGCTTTTCTTTTTATGAGCTTCCTGCCAGTTAAAATAATATGTTCTACCACACACACACACACATATATACATCTATACACTGTAATGTATATGAAATTGGTTTTATATGTTGAAGTATGGTTTTGCCTAAATTCTTTCAGTATTTTAATGCACACTTTTAAAGTTCTTAATATTGGAGTGAAGGTACCCTGGTGGTATATAAAGTTTGTTTTATTCATCAATTTGCTGTCTATCTTCATAGAAAAGAAGTATAGTATTCTCTTTGAGGCACCACATGGCAATTCACAAGTTGTGCCTTCATTTTCTGTCTCTACCATTGGCTTCATGTATAACACTTGGCAGAATATTGAATCCTTTTGCTTTGTAAAATGGGAATAAGACTTTTCTGTAACAGGAGGAGTATCCAAAGGAATGAGACAAGACCACATACTTAAAAATAAAACAAATTTTGAAGGCAGCTTGTGGCTTTACACAGTAGCATCTCTCTGCCCCAGTGCTGCTGACATGTCTTCCCACCCACCAGAGGAACATTTTATTGCAGCCCCCTCCTCACTCTCAAACCCTGCTCCATTTGGTGGGAGTGAGGCAAAAGACTATCAGGTCTCTATGTTCCTTGGGTTTTATCTGATTTACCTACTTAGGTTAGAAGACCCAGGCCACCATAACCACCTTCTTAGGCGCTAACTTCCATGAGAAGTAGGCACATACATTTCTTTATGGCTCTAAGTCCTTAGGGTATGGGCATAGTCTCACCATATGTCTGCATGGTGCATAAGGCGCTAGGACTATAAGGCAATACTGGAACAGGAGAGAAATAAAGTAACAAACTTTATAATCAGACTAATTTAAATGTCATCCTCAGTGGCGACAAGTAGGCTGCAATTCTCATAAAATGAGGGTTGGCTTTATTTTTCCCTTGTGTCTCTCTTTATCTCCTTAGCAAATACAACAATGTTGCTGTGTAATTTTGATTTAGTTTGATTTAACGATTTTTAAAGTAATGTCTAGCACACTGTATCACTGAGTGCCCCTTCCCTCTTTTTTGGTTTCTTTTATAAAATAATGTCAAAAAATAAATATTGCACTGAATGTCTCACATTTGAGTATATTGAGGTGTGCTTTACTAATATCTGTTTTCAGCAGCACTATTGCACTAATACCTCTGAAGTGATGTGAGAAGCAGCAGGTCTTTTTAAGTTATGAAAGAAGAGAGAAATTTAAACAAAGGAAAATATATATTAATTGGAATAAGTATATTTCCTATTTCTGGATTTAATATTCCAGCTCTGTTAGAGTCAAATACCGAACTGGGGCACACACTAAAAATCATGCTGGCAAACGATGAGTGAATGAATAATCCAGAAAATGAGCTTCACTTCTGTGAATTTTTTTTTGCTTGCTGTTGCTGTCCTACTTTAAAGCTGACTAATTTTTGCAGCATTCATAGGGGAATCTCAGCGTAGCCAGGTCACTGTAGTCACTGAAAGTATGGGGATAGCAGTGATGGCTACAGTGGCAGAGCCATTCATCTATGTTCTGGCTAGGAAAAAGGTGACATGCCTCGTGCCTCCTATGTCCTGTTTAAGATACTGGACTAATGAGTACCTGTGAGGGTTCCCCTGGCATATAGGCAGGACTCACTGCACTGGGCCAGAGCAAAGGTTTGTTTTCCTGGCCGCAACAACAGCTAAAAGCAGAGGCTGAGGAAGGGCTTTGAGAGCAGGGCAAGTGCATGAGATGATACTTTCCTAGGTGCTCTCCCAGCCTCTCAGTTTGTGTTATGTTTTTTTAGGAAGAAGACCCAAGTGGACCCAGAGGGAAGGAGAGATTACTCTTTTCCATAGAGTCACATGGCCTGCTTTGGGAAGGGGAGCGAGAAGAAGGGGGAGAAGAAAAGCATGCAGAGGCGGCCGTGTGTGGAGGAAAGGAAAGGAAAGAGTGGGAAAGAGTCACAGCAGGGAGCAGGAGCCTGCTGGTCGTGGAGGGAGGCGGTGGGACTGCAGTGAGAGCAGGCAACAGACGGTTTTAGTTCACTCAGCGACTTTCTTAGTCACAGCAAACTCTGCCCGGGCCCTGCTGGTGTCCAGAGGTTTTTTTTTCATCTGCTCTAGGGTCTGGCTGGCTGTTCCCTGGTCTGTTCCTTGGCCAGACCAGACCAGAGGGGACTGGTAAGAGTTTGCTGAGACTCAAAAAGTCACTGAGTCAATTAAAACCAAGCCTGGAAGCAGGGATTTTCTTGCAGAGTACATAGGGGTAGAGTTAGCTCAAAGCAATTCCTATTTCTGTTCCATCTCCCCTAATCACTTTGAGTTTTGTCTGCCTACAAAGCTAATTATCGTACTAGCTATTATAATAAAAAATGGCTTTTCAGTCATCTTCAATTAGGTTGCCGTAAAGAGAAGATGTACTTAGATCTAACACCAAGCTCCGGCCGACTTGTCCCATTGCACACTCATTTTGGTTTTTTATCTCAGGTTTTTCTCTTCAGTTTGCTACTGAGGCCCTCATAACAATTTTCAATAGTGCATTAAGCAGTATTACCACTGAAATCTAGCTGTATATAACAATTGCTGTACAGGTCGCACTCAGCAGTAAAAGACAAGTAAAATGTAGTACTAGGTTCTGCTCTTAGCTGCACCAGTGAATTTAAACACATCATTTAGTGGCTCAGAGGAAAGCTCTATTGATATTTCATTTCCCAGAAGATGTCCATTGCAATGTAGAGGCCTTGAATATGCTTGTCTGCTTTCTGAAGTAGATGGCTTAAGGAATATTAAGTCCCTTGCAGCTGTGGGCTGTCACTTTCCCCCTGCTAGAGGAGTACTGACTAGTATCCACCAGGGAAGGTTCTCTTTTAACGCTTTCTCTGTTTAGCGCACCCAGTTTTCCCCAGCAGCTGCAGTTCTGAAAGTGCACTCTCCTGGCAGGTTCATCAATAACTCTGCTGTGCTCTGGCTTCTTCACGCTTGGGGAAACCTAAGCATTTCCAAATTGCCAGTATTCTTTTTAAAAACTATAATAGTTTGAGAATGAAGCAGGAAGTTTTTTCTGGTAAAGAAAGATTTTTGTTCTTATTCTCACTTGTTATTGGGTTTCCAATTAATTAATAGCATAAGTATTTATGCTTAGAGACTTTTCTATTCTAGATTACTGGTAACAATAACAGCTCTTCCTTGATTGCCCCTTGAGGAAAGGGGGCAACACATTCTCATTTCCCCTAAAAAACTTCGATCTTCTCTGCCCTTTTGTTCTAAGTCAACCTTTCTTCTCCCTCATATGGTTTTATTTTCACACTGAATTTTCTACAAAAGTAGCTAATTAAGGCCTCAGTCACTGCCTGGAGTCCTATGACCTTCTAGGTGGTCAGAGTACTTTTAAGATTATTAAAACATTTTATGAAATCATGCGTCAGGAACAGTGTTCACTATGGACTCAACTCTGGACCTTGAGTTCACACTTAGTTAAGCTGTATCTGTACTGCACAGTGTGACCTACCATACTGCTTTTTGACTCCTAACCAAGGGTCACGTAAAGCGAACCTTCCTACCCACATACTTGGATTGCCAATGCATAAAAACCAGAACATGGTTGCTCCAGTCAGATCCCATTGTGGCCCACATCTACATCTGAGAATTTGGGACAAGCCATTAATAATATCAATGATAATCACATTATACCACCTCAGCTGATGTGGGTAAAGTAGAATTATCCACTGGAGAATCTGAAAATGCCAGTGGACAGTGAAGTTCTTGAGATGCAGTGGCATTAGCGTTAATACTCTACTGTAGCATGCTCATACCATCCCAGCTATCTTAGCTATTGATCTTAACATTAATACTCTGCTCAGAAATGCAGTGAGGTCTTTTTTGATCCTTGCAGGACCAAAGATGAAATAAGTGTGGCTTTCATGGCCACCACAAGGGCATATTATAGGCATTTGTATTGTCATTGTCCCTATTCTACGTTAAATACAATATTGTAGAATTCAAGCAGCTTGTCAAAATCTGGTCTGGCCAAGGTGGGCTTTCCTCCAAGAATCTTTATTCCTTCTGATAATTTAATTTTGCTTTTTGATTTCTTGTTTCCATTTGGGGTGCTAACCTGCCAGTTCAGTTTACTGGTTGTTATGCCACCTCATGGTTTCTATCCTTCCTAGGGTCTTATTGTAGGTCTTTCCTGTCCTAGCCTCTGAATTTCTCAGCGTTTCAGCTGTGACATAGTTTTATCACCTGCCTCAACTGCAGCACCTAAGTTCCTTCTTTTGGGGAGGTATTTCTTCTCACTCTGGCAAACACTCTCTTTCCTTCTCGCCCTTCTGCCGTCTAATTTAATCTATTCTACAGCAACACTTTTCTCCCCATAACTATTCTATTTCTGTAGTTTCTTCCTCACCCTGAACACAGCAAGACAAAGTGTAGTTCAGGACATGCTTCAGTCTTGAACTTTTCCTTTTTTTTTTTCCTGGAAATAAACCAGAAAACTAGCAACAGAAAAACCTCTCTTCACTCCTCCCCCAGAAGACAAACAGCTCCTTTGTATCTAAGATGGTGCTGTGTTGTTGGCACAGAATTTCATGCTAACTAGTCCTTGGCTGAAGAAAAATTGTACTCCAGGCCTGCTTCAGTTGCCTAAACATAGGCATCCAGTGCTGTCTTAGACACCATAGGAACCTGGCCTCCAGCTACTGACTGCCCCAAAGGCCAAGGTTTCTCATAAGTCCTGTGTCATGCCTGCCAGCCCCATGAGGATGTTTTGGATACTGTAGGGCACCTCAAATGGTACTGAGCTCCTATATTTAGGCAACTGGATCATTTCCCCAGCAGCACAATTGTTCTGGGATGAAATGAATCACTCTTTGGAAGACACATCCTCTCCATTGACTAAAGAGGGAACCTAAATTACTTGTTTACATGCCTAGCTTTCAGACCATGGTGAGAAGAACTGCACCCTGAAACTATGTCTGCCCAGCAAAATGAAGGATGACTGTGGCAGATGCCTGCCATGGCTAGCCTAATCTTGGTCCAGGTAAGAAACACAGGAGAAGACGACAAACCCCGAGGCTAGCATGTGAAAGCACCTATGCCACTGACCTAGATCTCCTAGAGAGCTCATACTCTGGTTGCTAGCATGTGCTAAAGCTGATACTGTCCCATCTTAACAGCTACCATTACCTGTGCAAGCTTAGATTAGGTTAACTAAAGTATGATAGACATGGTACAACTGTGTCTTCATTTTCCTTATTGACCCATTGTACTAGTTTAGCTTTCTTCAGCATAGCACATTTTGTTTGAATGTCACACAATCATCTTTTTCTCCAGAGAAAATGTGGACATATTTAACAATCCATTATTATCTTCCAACATTTTTTTGCATTTGTTTTTTATTATACAGATTTGCTTTCCCAGTCTATCCATACCACTTTACTTTGGTTCATTCCCTATTAAAACAGTCTAAAACTTCCTGCAATAACATTCTCAAAGCATAGTTACTCAAAAAGGTTTTACGACAAGAGTCGCTGTAATTTCCCTATCAATATGACAATTGTACACTGCAGTGTTTGGGATGATTAAGGAATTCTGTAGCAATTTTAAATAAGAGTGGTTGGTTTGTTTGTCAGTTTATAATGTCCTTCTTTTATTGCCACAATCACATCTGCAAACAATAATCCTTCTATTTTGTCCTCTGAGCGTTCAGTTATGGTTCATGAAAAGCTGCCATTTTATTTCTCTTTTCCCACTGCTTCCATCTTATAAACGGCTCCGTTATTTAGATTGACTTTTCTCTGCCTTGTTTTCACACGTGCACCCCTGTAGTATACACAACAGTGATTTCTCTGAAAACAGCTATTCCACTTGCACAAATGTTGTTATAACAGGATTTTAGTCAGAACCCTTCAATGTCATGTTCATATGATCTATTTTCACTTACAAAAAGACTTGCAGCATTAGCAGACTCACAACCTCTGCATTAAGCCATACAGAGGTAAAGAGGACATGCTGGAGAGTGGGTTACACCATCAAAGCTGACAAGGGTAAGGGCATGTGAGCTGGATCCTGCTCCGTCTCAGGCAGAATTGCTCATTTCCACTGAACTGCAAATTCTTCCTTAATGCTGATACACGAGTGGAAATCATATAACCAGGGTATGTTTACACTGCACACAGAGATGTTATATCTTGGGTAAAAACCTAAAGGTATTAGTGCAAAAGTGTAGAAAGCCTATGGCCCAATGCTGCTGTTTGTCAGAAGTTATGCTCAAATTATGTCTCAAATAATAAGCTGAAACTGAAAACAGATCAGAAATGTGAAGGCATAGAGATGGACTAAAATGAAGTTAGGCTGAAGCATTTTCTTTTGACTTGGTATTATTACTTGTTTAGTAAATTCTGAACAAATTGCAGACTAACATCAATAGGAAAATATTTGTGATTGACTGACAAAAATAAGGTTGCGTTGATGGAAACTCTGACTTAACCTTATAAAATAACTCATTTCCAGAAGCCAGCATTTTCAGCCCATGCATACCTTCACTCTGTTGAAGCCCAGTTTCCTCCCTATAGTCACTGAACTCATTCTTCCGATTTAGGTCTGCTTGGGGAAAAAAAGAAGAAAAAAAAAACCAGATAAAAATGTATCTGTGACTGCTTAGCTGTGCTTCCTGTAGATTTTACTGGGCTTCTTCGTAACCTTAGTTTATAATGTTCAGGATCTGTAAACTGTACTGAACCAGAATCCGCACTTTGGAAATGTTATTAACATTTAAGCTGTTGTCAGCAGTGCCATGGATAAGTACCATTCAGGTACTGTTCAGGTACTGAAAGGAAAAGAGCTGTCAGTGTTGTCCTGTCTCTGCTGAGAAGGTGCATGACCAACCTTGCTCGGCTAGCCCAGCAACGCTTACTGCCACTGTGCTCTCCAGTACAGTGGAGAGCCAAGCTTAGAGTTTGTTTAATTAGGAAGCTTGGAGAAAGACTTCACTGCAGTGAAGTAAAAAGAGTAACTGAAAACGGTGTAGGTTAGAAGTGAAATGTACATGGAACGAAATTTGGTTTCAAGCTTTGTTCATAATAATTATTCCAGTACTCCAAGATGGCTTCAGTCAGAAAATAAGAAATGTAGTTGTTCTTCATGGGCTTACTTTAAATATGCACGGTAGCACGCAAAAAAGGGTTGCTTTTCCTTAGGAAGCCTTGAGCCTTAATCACATCAATCCCTTACTGTCAGACGACTCCAGAGGTGGAATCACAACAACTGGACTTGTTAGAGAAGCTTTTTGGCTGCCACAATATACTGAAGCATAGTTCCGAAGTATTTGTGTTTGAACGTCACCTGTAGAGCTAACACAGTCCAGTCTGAAATACAGACCTAAGGTAGGTTAACACATTTTTTGAAAGGAATGAGTTGTCAAGTGTTTGCTATATCTTGACACCAGTCTTACTCTAACAACTCAGTTCAACTGCAGAAACACATCACTAGACCAGATTTAGGCTGATTCTGCAGACTAACAAGTTTGGTACAGGCTGTACTAAATTCCTCAAAGTTTTTAGCTGTGACAAGGATAGGAGGAAAGATAAAGCAGATTTCTTGCCCCTCCCTTATGACTTCCTTCATATCCCTTGGAAAGAAACGAAGATATTTTCAGGGACTGCCATTTAAACTGGTTTGTCCATTCTCAATAACCCTCTGAGAGGATTATACCTGTGTAATCTACTGAAATTAGTAGTCTTTTTTTTTCTCTTTTTTTCTGGAGGGGTGGAGAGAATTGTTTTCCAGAGATGTAACCATATTGTTTATCTGGTATCTGCCTGCAGCCCCTATTTTCAAATCTATTTTGAACCTCTTGAGCAATTTATTTAAAGGAGGTATGCAAGACTCAAAATTCCTACAAACTGAATGTGGGGTTAGGGAGAAAGACCCAAATTAGTATCTCCACTGAGGAAAGGCAGGCAGAATTAGTTCCATTTGGCCACAGTTGCATGGCCAGAGACTGTACACATTTGCCAGCAACCAGACCACATATAAATAGCTCCGTATGCTGTCTTTGACCAGCAAAGTGTCCATGGGACAAAAGACAGTTCATAGGAAACTGAACTTCATTAATTTTGCTGCTAACAGAAAAACTTGCTGTTATAAAGTGGAAGACAAAATTTAGAGAATAG
Source organism: Mycteria americana (assembly GCF_035582795.1). Taxonomy (NCBI): domain Eukaryota; kingdom Metazoa; phylum Chordata; class Aves; order Ciconiiformes; family Ciconiidae; genus Mycteria; species Mycteria americana. The sequence goes on from NC_134367.1 coordinate 58,353,050, forward strand.
GGAAAAAAACAGTAAGAAGGAGCATTATATAGCCTGGCTTCAGAACAATGGTCAAGTTATTAATTTAAAACAGACATTCTGTTCACAATACTTCATAAACAGATAAAGAAGGAAAAGGGAAACTTGTACTTGAAAAGTAGTGGACCTCTGCCCTAACACATTGGTTCCAATGTGCACTTGAAGATTTGGATGCCAATCCATTGGATCTGCAGCATTGGTCTGGAAATCTCATAAAAGCACCCTCTTGCTGTATTTCAAATGTTCTCCATTTCTGGTATCAGCTGAACTGCAGAATTGCTGAGACTTGAACATAAAAATTAATAGGCCGTGGAAGGAGTCCAATTAATCACATTTAGACTCTTTTAAAAGTTTGTTTATTTTCATTGACACATTTTAGATTTTCAGATGTCCTAGTTTACAGAATCAAGTTTTTCTTGAAAGGAAGAAACTCAGCTACGCACCAATGCAACCCAGGTACTATGGATTTGCTTTGGAAGTAATATTCCACTGAGTTCAATGGAACTAGGGGATGGACACAGTGTTTTTCCACAACTATTTCAAACTAAGTATCAGGGCCCTCTCTCACTTTCATGCAGCAGATTTTTGAGCAGATAAATTATTAATTTGGGGAGGACAAGTCAAATTCGATGAGACTGTTGAAGCCAGCAAGTGATTTTCTTCAGAGTCCAATGGGCTGGGAATCAAGCACACATTCCCGCCCTCTCAGGCAAAGGGATTGCAAAAAGCTGCCTCAGCAACTTTAAAATTTTGTTCTGAGTGGGAAACAAGGAATGCAAGGAGGCCTCCAAAGCAGACAGGGAACCAAAATTCTCAGGCTGCACTGTCTCCCCTCTCAGAGGACTTCACTCCAGACTCTTGCCAAAACAGATCTATTTGGAAATGTGTTTTGCCAAATCATTTTGTTACTTTCTTAAAGAAAACTGAATTAAAAAAATAAGCATAGTCCTATGACACCAGGCACATAGGTGGGGTGAATTGCCCCTTACATAATTCTTTGTTTCGTGTGAATTCCTCTAGTCATTTCATCCACACATATATTTTTATCTGTTAATATATTTTTGTTCAGCATCTTGGGGCAGATTTTCAGCTTCTCCATGAGAATCTATTACACCATACATTTCATGTAGTTCATCTATGAAGAAAAGTAGACAATGACTTTGGACTTTGATTATTCAGCTTGGGAATACACCTGACCCACAAAGCTGTGTTCCATATTTAGTCCCTGAACTATGGGATCTATAGGATTATTCACAAGTTTGAAATGAAGCATATGCTTCCACACATTGTTGGATCAGAAACTAGAGTTATGGCTGATCTGTGCCAAGATTCATATTTGTCCTCTTAAGGAAATAAGAACAAACTACAAACCTTACATCTGGAGGCTAATTTGAGCTTCCTTCACATTCAGGAAAGGATGGGATTTGATTGAATCCTTTCTTTTATTCAGTATTAGAGGAATCTATTGTCTACTTAAGGACACATAATATTTTCCCAGCTTATGTTACTGCGATTAGTAGAATTTATTTGAGTCCACTGTGTTTATGACAATTTTATGCATTATGAAATGTTGTCAGTAAAAGGAGCAGATAGTCATACTCGGAATTTAAATTAGCAATCAGAACTTAAAAAAAGAAAAATATCTTTTGTATCATAGATGTAAAGGTAAGCAGTTATAAAGCAGAGCTTTCATTTTTTTTTTCATTTAATCCAGAAGTACTTAAATAGAGTAGCCTCTTAATTCTGTTTTTAATCAGCTTTTACAAAGAATGTTTCAGGGAAACAAAGACTATCAACTAAGATGGTGAGAATCAAATATTGGTGAGCATTATGACTAAACACTGTGTTATGAAAATATTACTGAAGGTAATTTAGTACCTTTTTCCCCTTCCCTTCCCTTCCCTTCCCTTCCCTTCCCTTCCCTTCCCTTCCCTTCCCTTCCCTTCCCTTCCCTTCCCTTCCCTTCCCTTCCCTTCTTCCTTTTCAGTAATGTTATATGTATCTTATGTGTTTCCATCAGTAGACTATTGATTAAAAGAATATGAAGTAGTTGTGATCTGAATTATTGCACTGACATAGTGATTTAAGGAATTATTTTTTTATGCATTCCATGTTTTTTCATAATTAAAAGGAAAATGCAAGGAAAAGAGGGAGTCTCAGGCAGCCCACAATAGACTCCTGTTTCTAGCTCTGTAACTGGAGCATTCAGTTAGTTTAGGATGATAATCGTGGTATGGCTACTATTAGATCTGGAAATTGTTTTATGTGTTTTTAAGACATTTTGGTAGCTGCTCCCCACCTGTGAAAACCAAGAACATGTACTTGGATCGTGTAAGTTCATCTGTCCTGCCTGAGGAAGAATTAGTCCCTTCTATCTTTTGTTTGGGGCTCGTAATGGATGTTAGAGTTAAATGTAAACTAACTGGTGTAATTAAAATGAAGACTGAGTCACTTGTTTGGGAGAAGGGAAAAGGGAATGAAGCTCTGCAAGTTGAACAACTGATTCCAGGGAGCTGCATATAAAGGATGAAGCAAAATCATCACAGAACAAAGAATGTAATGCAGCGGCATCAGCAGTGATGGTGGAATAGAAAGGTTAGTGTCTTATGATTGCTCAATGTTAAATGCCAAATGCAATGTACACAGGAAGCCTTCTGCATTCACCAGCACAGATCTAGAAGCAGGAAAAGAAAAAACAAAACAAATTACAAAGACTTTGCGTCAAGGGTGACAACCACATTGCTATTAAGTATGACTCACATCTGCTCTTCTGTAAGATATTTAGGAAGCAATTTTACATGTGTTAAGCACAACAATACTTGTCCAGTAGCTAATATGTGCTTGTACACTTTTTTCAGTGGGTCCAGAGCACTTAGTGCTGTTACAAACTGCGCCTAGACAACAAAGACTGCCAGGATTGTTCTATAATATAGACCAGAGCCAGTCCTGTGTTGAGCAGGAAATGTTATAAATAAAAATGCAATCAAGATGTTGGCTGATTATTAGTGAACGCATTTGAATGTAGAATGTGCTACAGTGAGTGCCCCTTCATTGACTTATTTTGTTTTATTTCTCATTCTCTAGGTCCTGTCTGGACTTGATCTTGCACAATAGAAGTATTGGTCTCGCACTTACAAATGAGAGCTTAGGGGACCTGATTGCCAGAATGACCAGTCTCTGGAGAGAGCTGGGACCACCATTGTGATTTCTCACATGGTTGTACTCAGAATGTCCATATTTTAACTTCTGGAGTAAACACCATCTGCTTGTTGAGGAGCAAATCTGACGGTAACTGCCCTCAAGAATGTTCTGTTTTCAAAAGGCTCAGCTGTGAAAGGACTGGGATTGATGACCTGCAAAGCCTTGTCCAATACTTTCTGTCATATTTTTCTTCTACTTGCTGCAGACCTTGTTTCAGGGCTCAAGGTTTAGGGGTCCAATTATCACATTACTACATATCAACAGAAAATGCCTGAGTGCACAGTCTTAGCCCTCAAAAATAAAACCTTAGGCTATGATTTCACAAGCAACCGAATCAGTCTGATCACTACAGCCATAGGGACTTGTCTTATTCTCTCCCAATCTATTCCTCCATCTCCTTGCCTTTGTCCTTCTTCCACCCCATCCCCTTCCTCACAGCTCTCATAAAACATATCTCTGACAAAAATCAACATCACTGAGTTGACAGACTCACCATCCACTTCTTTTTCTAAGGGTATTTTTTCGCAATGTTAGTGAGCTAAATCTGCTCATGGTGGGATGTCATGGGTACAATACTCTCTGACTAGGTTCTGTTACGTATTCGACATGAGGAGAGTTTAAAGTTTAATACCAAATCTACTTATTTGCATATACTTGACATTACACGGGATTTTGATTTAGCACAGTGGTAAAACAATGTACTGAGATCACAATACAAGCACAGTATAGCAATTGCAACATAGAGTTAAATTACAATACAGAAGTGATTCCCATTACTAGTGCCTGTAGGCTCACCATCATGACACTGGGCAGCCCCAATTGCCAGGAAAGAATATGTGGAATATCTGTCTTCTCTGAGCCTTCCATTATAGGGTTTGGTGGTCAGTCACAGTGCTGCAGCTGATGCACAATAAACACAGGGAGTCCAAAGCAGGGAGCAAGAAAAGGAGCGGAAGGGACTGGGAAGTATGAGATGCCAAGTCAATTTATCTGGCCTCATGAAATTGCAGCCCTGGTTTAACTCACCATCTTTGTGGACTAAATAACTCCTACCCCATACTGAGAGGTACACAGAATTGTAATCACACACAAATTCTACATTCTCTGTTCTCCTGCATCTCTCCTGTGGTCTAGCATCTGTATTTTCCCTACTACACCATACATCACCAACTTCTGGAAACATGATCCTGAAAATCAACTACTCTTGGACAAGGAAGATGGAAACGAATTCTTATTGCCTATTACTGATCTCTGCTGTTCAAATCAATCAGAGGTAGTCCTAAGTCTGACTTTCTGGATACATCCTCATGGAAGATTTCAGAACCACATGGAGACCTCCATGCTAGTGGTAAGTTGCCTACTTCCAAAACTAAACTACTTTAAGCAGGAGGGATCTTTGAAAGGCCTAATTTACTCTGCTTTTCAGGTTGATTCTCTGTGGAGACCTGAATCCACAATTCAGCAGCACTGCCAACTGTGGCCAGTCCAAGGAGTGACATCTTGAGCTGAGCAGCGGTACAAAGCACAAACACATCATCAGGCTGGCTCTGACAGAAGTTTTCCATGTTTTCGAACTTCAAAGCAAGACCACTAATATCAGTCTGCAGCGGTACTTCTAGAGAAACTATGCGGGTTTTTGTTAGTTATGGAAAAGATATTTTAAAACAAGAAGCTGTTGGCTCAGCTCACCCTCATAAGGACAATCAGAATGGCAGCCTAGAATCCAAATTCACTGTTTTATAAACCAGAAAAAAAATCTTTACAGTTGGCTGTAGCAAGAGCTTCATTTACCGCTGGCTTCTGGCAAGCATTTTCTACTCAACCCATTTCCATCCCTTGCATTTCTTTCCTCAAAAAGGAAAAAAGTAAACCTTGGCAAACCCTCAGTTAGCATGCTGGTACCTCCTTTCTCCTCCACCTACTACAGTTACCTGGAAGGGCTAACTGTCAGTGCTTGTAAAGAAGTAATGTGCTAACTTTTTTGTTTGCAATATTTTCACATATTCCCAAATATGGACTATTTTCTATAAGAGAAGTCCTATATATCATAATAGCTTGAGTTCAGAGCATTTTAGAAAGGAGCTGTTTGTTATCATCATTAAGTGAAAGGAGAAATGAAGCAGTTTGGACTTTGTCATCCAGTCAATCAATAGTAGAAGAATGCTTTGGACTCCTCTCTTTCCTCAGAGACTGGTTCCTTCACCAGTTTGAACACTCCTTGATACTGCTTGGTGACTTTTGCCATTCTATAAAAAGATGCAGGGAGTCACAAGTGGAATAATAGTGATTTGCCATGGAAACTTCAGTGAGTATTTCACTGAAATGCAAACAAGTCACTGCATAAGTCCAGACCCATAGAGTGTGACAAAATTCCATAAACAGACATGTCTGGTGCCATAGGTTATCCAGGACATCTACCGGGGGATGGCAGACAAGACACAGGATGTATGGGAGACCTCTGCCCTTCTGGACTAGCATCTGAATGTCATGCAGGGTATCTTGGAGCATCTAAAAAGGCAAAGCACACCCATGTTTAACTGCATTGAGGTCATGACATCTGCCTTTATATTTCAAGGATGCTGTGAAAGGAAGGGGACATAAAAAAAATCTCATGTCAGTGCCTAAATACAGTCCACAACTTATGTCTACAATATGTGCTTTGTATAGCCAACATTTGCCAAGAACTACCTCTGAGAAAAGACAATAATTGTCATAACTAAGATAGTTCGAGGCAAACTGACTTTACAATGAGACCCACTGCAACTGTACTGCCTCAGGGTTTTATTTTTGGGGGTTTTTTGTTGTTTTAATTATTAAGTATCTTTTGTACAATACTGGGAGAAAAATCAAGTTAGGAAATGCCAGTGTGTGGGTTGCCCATGCAATCTTAAATCTTCTTCCTCATTTTACAATGAAGGCTTTAATTACATGACCATGGAACATTTATGTCGCAAATCCCTTGCCTCATTGAAGAAAGATTACATATAACAAACAAGCAAAGCAGAGTTCTTACCATGTTTTCAAGACACTAGCTTATATGCTTTCTTAAAAATATTGGACTAGAACAGGACTTGCTCTGTCACACCTATCTTCAGTCACACTGGGCATGATTCACCCAAAAAGGTGTACCAGAGTAGAACTGGATTAAGATGGTTTGAGAACCTGAATTCTTATATCTCCTGCCTTTGGCTCTTCAGTTTGAATCTGATCATTGTTTTCTTCTTTAGTTCTTTTATTAGTAAAAAAAAAAAGCAAGAGTAGTAAAGTCTCTGCCAAAATTATGCAAAAGTGGAGTGTCACTAAATAATTGAGTTAGTCTAATAGTTTAAAAACACATTTTTTTTTAGTGTCTGCTTAGTGAGGTTTGGAAATTGATCTGCTTTAATGACAAATTAAAGCCTAAAAGGCCTTTTATGTGAAGCTGGTGTTATTATGAAAGCTCTTCACACACAGCAATGTAATCTTAATTACAACAGTTTTTCTCACAAGTAATATAACAGGATTTCTGTTGAATATGGTTCTTTTAGGTCATTAAGCTATATGCTAGCATTAGGCATGTACATGCATTGTCTCATTATCACCTTGTGCATCTTTGCCATCCCATCTTTACCCACTAATTATTTTTGTTTTGTATATAAAGTTTGGTAAGGCAGACATCAGCCTTCTGTCTTATGTTTGCACAGAAATAAGCCTAAAGGATCAAGGACTTGGTTTGTGAGACACCATCACAAATAATAGAAAAACATCCTTCATGACAGTCCCTACAGAAATTAATTTATAACAGACCCTTCTCCAAAAATACTTGAGCAGGGGGCATCATTATTTGACTTTGCTCTGAGCCTGAGCCTGACTGTTCTGCTCTGTGAAGCCTTCAAGAGGAATTGTTCAGCAAATACATATTGCTTTCCAATGGAACATGTCACCTGTTGCTTCTGCCCATACTCTAAAAGACAACTTATGCTGTGCCTCTAAAGAATTGCATAACTATAAAAAAGGCAATGGTTACTACAGGACTAATTAGTGTATAAGTACCAACCACAGCTATAAGAACTGGGAAAAGAATTCATATAAAGGGTTTGTATTCATCCATTCTAGATAAAAGCAGGTGTAGTGATCATATTGGGACAGATGACATTTGGCTTGTACAAAGCATAAGAAGCCCTTTGTTGTGATACTGCTAGTTCTGGCATGGGAAGAGGTGCTTGTTTACTGAGACCAACATCTTCTGAAACTGTGAGAGATTCGCTTATCCAATTAGATGTGCTTAATTTACTCTCAATGTACTCTTTATCTGTAAAAAATGGCCCATCCATCCAGAAAAACTGTTTCTGTTGTGTAGAGTAGAACTCAACTGAATTTATAATAGGAGATGTTCTGCATCAGTTGTCCAGTTAAAGATGAACCAAAGAACTGCATTGTTTGCCAAGACCTGAGTTCAAGGAGCCTGTTTCCCCCATACAATTGTTGATGGTGTTTTTAGCAACCAAGCAGAGTGGGAAGCTGTATCCTTTGTTCTTCTTCAAGGCGTAAGCTGTGCAGATGTATGTCTAGTGGTGTTATTTGCACGTGTGCGGACAAAACTGGGAAACAAGTCCATGGTCCTTCCTACCCTCAGAAGTACTAAAATGTAGCTCCTGGACTATTTTATCTATATGAAATAGCTACGTGTATTATCAGCACCAGCTGTGCTGCAAAGGGACTCCGTCATTGGCACCTCTAAGAGATAAGAGCAAAGCAGTTTCTAATTACTGGTCCTAAGGCACTATAGCTCTCATCTATGCTCAGATGCAGGACTGTTTCTTTCAGGTATGTAAAAACAAATGCTCCAGACTTCTCTTCCCCTTATTCCTCTTCCACCAATCTAATACCACTACATAGGCTGAGGTTTCTCTGAACTCCTGGTTAGAATTTTTCCAGGGGCAACATGTCAGGAGAGCAAGGCATGAATAAGCCATCACGTAATATCACCAGGGAGCTGTAATTCTTGGGAAAACAGCAAATCTCCTTAGAGGTTCTGTACCCATAAAATTATCTTTTCCCACTTGTAAACCCAAGTTTTTGACTGGTGAGGCTGAGAAGAATCACATCTACCTTCTCTATGACATATCTTGGTCTGGGTTTGCAGTCACGTTAGACCAACACACCTTTCTCAGCAGGAACCTGTCTCTACTTCTGATAAGTTCTCAAACTCTATTCAGAAGTGATGATCTGGACCATTTTCTCTGGCTGGTTCTTGTCTATGTCTTTCAACCTTCTTCCTGTCTAGGTAGCATTACAGTGATCTATCTTCCTTAAGCATTTTTAGGGGTGATTCCAGAGCCTTGGGTGGGGAATGCTAGTACCTGTGTGCATCTCCTAAGGAGGCTGAGCAGGAGAGAGCAACTGATCTGTATATTTCTCCTGTTGGCCCATTCCGATGCTGAAGTGTGGAACAGTCCTGATGTTTTCACCTCACTGCCTGTCCCCATGAAAGCATGCTGGTAGCTAGAAACTGGTTTTGAACAGAGCTCATGTGCAGAGGTATATTTTAATGCTTGTCCTTTGCTTGGTGCACATGATCCATATGACTCACCACCTACACCATATTGATTCGGTACACTAATTGTTTTGATTTCAGATGCTCTTCTTAATGCTGGTGAAAGCCACAAGAAGACCCTTATGGTACAAATCCATAGAGGGGATGAGTGCTATGAGCTAAACCAGAGATGAGATGAACAATTAATGAGTAGTTGTGAGATGAAAATGCCCATTCACAGAAGTTGGCCTGCTGTTCCCCATTAATTTCACATAGAAACAGGTCTCTTTTCCTCTTGACTCCCTTTTGCATATTATTCTCCTACTCAGTTCTAAAAGTTAAAGCATCTTCTAGGAATGTCACACTTGATTATTAAACTTCACGGATGTTTAAATCAAAAAACCTTGGTCTTGCCAAAATTTTATTATACAGTTTATTGCACAGTAATTAAAAATTATCTACATCCAAAAAAGTGCCAGACTTCAAGATAATTAGATATTTTAAGCGTTTCTTTTGTCACTTGCATTGGTCAAGGAATAATTAACATAGGCCCCAATTCCCTCCTCTGTGTCAAAAAGGTATAATGAGGTTGTTTCTATGCATTTGATTTACTTATTCATCTTTGACAGTGTCTCTGATTATAAAAGAAAAAAAAAAATCCTGTCACATTGTGAAACAATGATAGGGCCTTTAATCTGCACCTGGTATCAAAACATTTTTCAGAGTCGTTGTTTGACATTTTCTCTCTCCCCTATGAGCATTATTTCCTGAAAACTTGTTCTCTCATAAAAAAAAATTATATATTGCGAATGCATTTTAAATACCAAATATACTTTTCAGCATGCATCTTAGTGATCTGCAATATATCCAAGAAGTTCAGAATAGTCCAGGAGTCTCCTCGCTGAACTAGCTGAGTTAAGCACACTAGGGAAAACATATGTATTTCTGCTTATCATGTAAGCTTCGCTGGACAAATGACATTATAAGTTTAATGTTAAAAATTAATATGGCATCAGATCAGTTCATACAAGGAGATGATCTCTGAGCCCTTCGTTATGGCTATGATCCTTATCATGTTCACATGGGCACAAAAGTCATTTTTTCCTATCTGTGCTTACCTGGAGCTGATTATCAGATCAGAACTGGAACCTAATTATGGAGTATGTGAGGCAACGTATCACAATAGCTATGAATTAGCATCAAAACTGAGGTTGAATGCACCTAGAAAAACAATGTATCTGGGCTTGCCATCAGAGTGTCAGAGTGGATGTCCAGGCCCTTCATAACTTAAAGACACTTGCAAATGAGGGTAGCATCTCAGTGCAGTGTCAGCAGTTCTTAGTGTAGTTGTTCTTGCTACTTGTTTTTTTCTTGTTTCTTGTTCTGTGCTTGTTTCTTGTTCTTTTGCAAGAAGCAGTCCACCAATCTGTGGGAATACTAGAGATGAAATCCTGCTAATCTGATGTTGACTTTGAAGTTTACCTGGGAATCCAGGATTACACCAGCCCCCCAAAAGTATATTTCTGAAGACACAAGGAAATTATATAGATTTCATTTTTAGCTCTAGCTCGATTAAAATGGAAAAGTCTACAAACTGTTCTTTTGCAGCAAATCTGTTTTGGCTGTCAAAACATAAGAGTGAAAACATTCTTGCCCTGAGGAGAACACATGACAATATGGAGACTTCCATCCAAAATTTCCCCATTTATACACTCTGGGACTGTAATCCTTATGTGTAAGTGCTGATATTCAGAAATACTGCTCTTTCATGTACTCAAAAGTAAAACTGCACTCCCACAGCTTGCTTCTCTATTTCTTTCTCTTCCCACCCTTCTCACAGCATGAAAGCAGCTCTGGAGAGTGCCTCACTGTCAAGTTCTAAGAGCAACCTCAAAGAAGTGAAACAACAGGCCAAAACATATTGTCACTTCTGCCATAGCATTTTTTTTCTTTCCTTTTTTTTTTAACAATAACTTATGGCCTATTTCTGTCTCCCCTCAGACGTTCTTTTACTCTGTATAATATATTGCTCAGTCAAGTCATAACTGTTTGTGTTGAAGGATGACAGAACACCCATCTTCTCCACTCAAATGATGAAAAGCAACATGTTGCTTTTCTAACAAACTTCTCTTTAAGCGCTTGAACTCACCTTCAGTTAACCAATATTAAGCCTAGCGAAAGAGAGAGGAGGGAAGGCTGTTGGTTTATCACTTAACTTGGAACAAGGGGAAAAATTATTGTCTTGCAAACAATAATTCTCTACTTTTCTGTGCTGAAGAGACACTGCTCTGTGAAGAATAATCTTTGTCTAAATAGAATGACCTTTATTGATTTAATTTAAAACTCTTTATTGTCTCAGCTAAAGTAAATCGAATGGAACAGCTACAGCTCAGAAGAGTTTATCACATCATCAGAGCATTAATTTCCTAGATTACTGTGTCTTGGAATTACATTAAAAAGTTAGTTTCAGAAGTTTTAAAAATAGGAATGGACTTCAGTAGGACCATTGAGAAAAGGCTTTATTCCAGCAAAGAATTTCCAAAAGTGTGCACCATTGTCTCCCAAGCTTAAAACACTCTAAAAGATGCAATTGTGGTACGTATCTAACCACTGACATCTGGGTAAGCTGTTAAATGGGAATACTTTTTCTTTAGTAGCAGATCATGAGCTTTTACAAATCAGATGCAGATAAAATTCCCAAGAAACTGGACTCCAACATCTGTACTCTCCTGTGCATTATGCCTCATGTAATATTCTGGAAGATATGAACAGAGAGAGACAGAATTCCTTTATATATTTCAGGGCATGTTTGTTGTTTTGTTTCATTTTCTCAAAAGTGACTATAATATATATTTTTTTTAATATATATTTATTATAGGTCTTAGTAGTGCAGGTAAGTAGTGTTCACTGTTGTTCTCTAATCTTAAGCTTGGTTGTTCATAGGGATAAATAAACTTTAAATGATGTGTCTGTATAATATGTGCTTCATCTAATTGTATCAGCTAAGAACAGCTCATTTACATGAATAAACTGCAGCCACTCTCAACTATTTCTTTTAGATAGATTTCATCAGACATTCAACTTTGGTTAAATATAAAATATTTGGCTTCATACTCTGATTTCAGGGTAGAATTTTAATGGACACTGAAATACAGCAAAATTGGACTAGACTACATAATAGTCTTTTCTTACCTTAAGTTTTAAGAGTAACTAGTTTCAGGAAAAATGCTCAGATAAAATTTCTTCCTCTATCTCACCAATTTCTCCTTTGTTTGAACCATCTGCTCTTTTCATACCTTCTTGCTATTTTCTCATGAAAAGAAGAAATATTAGTGCTGGTTCCCCTCATGAATTGTGAACACTGGCATGAAGAAAGACATGTGCCACCACAAATTTGATGCTTTCACTTCAGAAGTTGTCTCATTTGCCTCTTCAGGAATGTATTTAATATATCTAAACAGCAAATTGAAACAATGAATTCAGAGAACAGACTCTACTTCTGACACACCTGCCATCTAAAATGAAATCTTGACTGCACTTATATTTAGAAGGATTTAACCAAGATTTATTTCTTACACAACCAGACAAACAGAATATCAAGGCTATCAACAGCAGCACCATGCAGCAAATCACAATACTGTTAGAATGATGTTCTCTGCTCTGCTTGTAGTTTGGAGTTAACTTATATTTTTCTGCCTTTGTTTTTCAATGCACTGGACTTGCTGCATCAGTGGGTATATTTAACTAATCCTCAGCATATCAGGTAAGATATTTCTTCCACAGACAAATTGCATAACAGGCTTCATACTTGACTCCCTTTTCATACATGACATACATGACTCTCTTTGCATACATGAACAGGAGGTCTGATGCTTCCTAGTTGCCCCATATGCCCTGCACAGATATACATATTTTTGATAGAGAAATCTCAGGCTTGGTACATGGTACTAATTAGTCACATACCAACTGTACCTACCAAAGCCTCTGAATAGTCACTGAAAATATGTGAGATTTCCCCAAAAGGGAGCTTGTTTATAAATGAGATCATTCTTTCAGGTTAGAAAGTCTCTCATACACTCCACTCAGTAGCCACCTGGGTCTTGATCCAAAGCCTATGAAGTCAACAGGAGGTTTTGCATTAAGTTCAGTGGCTTGGAATCAGGGCCACGATAAAATGCTGGTGGGAAACTTTGACCTAGTGGTTTATGGATCTATGAACTTAAGAAGAGCCTTGCTACATTAAAGACATGCAGAAATCTCTTCTCCTGAAAGACTGTGTAGAATGACCATCAGTTGAAAAGAAATATTAATGCATTTTCAAAAGGGTTTTAGTGAGTTTTGAACAAAAAGCACAAGAATTCAAGTAGCTAAATTACTCTTTCTCTGAAGTGTTCTCCTGTGAACGTGTGGCACCATCCTATGGCACCATCAAAAGTTTTCTTTTATGAGTCTGTCTTACTGGTCACATTTCACTGGTCATTTAAGAATGTTAGTCTTGTTTCAGCTCTTAAGAGGTCTGGAAAGTTTTAAGGAAGGTCTATTAATGCTTCATAGTTTTACTTTGCCTTTTTGTGGTCCAGTAAATGTTATCAACTTTTTGTGTGCTAAATACATTTACTGGCTAATTTGAAAAATCACCCTCATAAACATTTCACCATTATTTCTCTTCATATCAGCACCACATGGGATGAATAATAATGTTAGCATGACCAAGCCTGACTTCAAGGACCAGCCACTGTGCAGTACTAATCTGGAAAACAGTGTTCTTCACAGGGAGAATTGGCTTCACAACAGTAAAGGGGCTTGAGCTTTGCCAGAAATTTGGAACAGCTTTCTGTCCACCAAGAACTTTTTTGTAATGTACCATTCTTCAAAAAAAAAACCCTAAGGAAAAAAAATAAAAAAACCCCCTCGGGTTTCTCTTTCATTTGTCTCATAAGTAGTTCTTTCCTAAGACCTTCACTTGATAAAGCAGTTCGCTATTAGCCTAACTTCATACAGAGCGTAAATAGTACAAATCCTGTAGAAACAATGAACTTTGCATCATGCAAAAAACTCTGATAATAGAAACTGTGTTCGAGGATATGATATAGGGGAGTCCCAAACAGATATTCTAGTTTTCTCTGCAGTGCCCCATATTGTGACATACGCCAGCTCATTTAGAAAGCTAAGGGCTTCGTACATTCAGTTCTTGATTTCTTGGCTTATCCCATTAACTCTTGCCCCAGTTGTCATTATCTTTACGTTTTCTGGAGTTTGGGTGTTGCTGTCACCCAGCAAGGAAAGGATGATTCTCTAAAGTGGAAGTGGAGCTTTAAAAGGCAGAGCTTTTCCAGAATGAGGTAATGATAACAATAATAAACCAATTGCCTACCTCTCAAGGACAACAGAGGTAAGAAGAATCAAAATGCAAATGGTGTAGTGGAAAAATTTTAAAAGAAATTTTCCATTTCATACAGCATACATTTCTACTCCAGAAATATGAACCACCTGCAGAAGACCCCTGAGGGAACAGCAGTAGTGCAGATTGCCTATTAATGTCCTGGACCCCCTCCTGTTTGCAATACGTCTCAGGCAATCTTTTTTCCTATGTACATTTCATGATCTCTTACACTAATTATTTGGAATTCATTTGTAATAAATGCCTTATGTCTCCTTGCAGTGTGGCACGCACACTGAATGTTCACTGCTTTTGTGCGCAGCAGAATGCTTAATACAATAGAATTCCAGACAGATAAAGATAAACTTTTTTGTTGAGGAGTGTTTACTTAAAAAAGGCAAAGAAATAAGAAAAACATTATTTGGGCTCTACTGTGTGGCCAAACATATTTCCGTCAGGGATGCTTTCATTTCCTATTTTGCTTACAACAAGAAAAAAATTTTAAAAATGTTTTTGGGACAATTTAAACTATCTTTGGATGAGCAGTGATTTATTTAGAATCACCAGGCTTTTTGTCTGCTTATTTGCTTACCATTACTTACTGTAATAATTTATCTTGGTATTTGAGGAAGGCTAATAAACCATTACCTTTTGGCTGAATTTTGTAATGTCAATACCTAGAGAAACTTTGAGAAAAAGGTTTCTTACAAGAAGTACTGTATCTACGGATTACATATGCTAAAATGCATTAGAAGCCATTAGCTCCCCATGAGAAGAGAGGGAACAATGACATGTTTCCTCTTCCCAGAGTCCAAGCAGAATACAAAATACCAGCATATTTATAGTATATTTCATGGCAAAACTGTGGCATGATACTGGGTTTTGACTATTTTGCTGAAACCATTTTGGCCATTACCTAATCTGAATTTGGACTGTTACCAGTATCCGTCAAACTCTGACCTCCATGTCTCTGGAAGGAAGGGAGTGCAGTCTTACATATTATTGTTCCATGCATTGTTTCTACTCAATGCTTTTCTCTGTCTAAAATGCCTGTTTAAGTTTTGTCCTTCTTTTTGTGAGGACAGTAGTAGTAGACAGGATAGACGTGTGGTTTACTTTTCTGGTCCTAGCATAATGCTGTTCTTTTTGCATTTTCACAAGCATTTCAATGCTTTGAAAGCGCTGTTATGTTATAGCAATGAGAAATTTCCAATTCCTAATCCATATAGCTTTTGTTGAAAAAAATAACACAATATGAATTTAGTTGACATTTCTGCTCCTTGGAAAAGCAGAACGGTACAACAGTAAAGTCTGTCTAGGCAAGACACAGACCACTCCTGGAGACTAGGCTGAAGCACTTCTCTCAGGGGCTGAACACCTCACAAGCCACATGCCCTTTCCTCCCAGCTATACGGCATATATAACTATATGGTTCTTTCACCTTGACTTAAATAACCAGTGAACAGATATATGCCCTAGCCTGAAAAATTAAACTGCACTTACGAATACAAATCTAACTCCAGCACCCTGCATGCTCACTGAGGACACATGGAGAGAACAAGCAACATATGCCACAGACATTTCATGCACAAATGAAGATAGTCATCCAGCTGGATGCTTAACCAAGAGCCCACCTGAAATTAAGTAGGGAATAGAACAGATCAGGCAGAAGAATGGGATCTATTATAGCATCTCATCCAGACCTCTACCTTAAAGTAATGTATACTTTTATCAAAGGAACTGCATGGTTATATATTTAAGGCATTAGGGACCCCATGCATGATGTTGGGTTTTGCCAGGTGCCAGAGCTTCTCATTCATCCCAGAGAGTTAGAGACAATGGTCTGACTCTTCTCCTCTTCTTAGCTTGAAGCCCAGGGTGTATCTAGTCCTTCTTCTACTACTAAGTTATCATAGTCCTGGTCAAGGTTTCCCTACGAAAGTGTCATCAGACTGTGGTTTGTTTTGGAAGATGAATTAGGGAGATGAATCCTAGCCCATTGACCCTATCTGTTATCCAGTCTGTCTTCTCCAAGATTCCTTAGGTCCCAAGAGACTGCACCACCATCATATAACCAAGTATGTTGTCAAGGAGTTTCTGTTCCTGTTGGGGAGGCTAGAACGGTCACTGGAGCTGGGCTTGTTGTTAATTTCCATATGTAAAATGGCTTTACAGGGGACCAGAGTTTGCAGAGCTTTGCAACTTGCGGAGTTTGCCCTTCTGCCCCCCAAAGTGTGGACCTTGAAGTTAGTGCTCCACTTCTATGAAGTAACAAGGTTGCCTGCAATTAGGTGCTGATTGCATCTAAACCAGGTACTCAAACTATTCTTCCCAGACATAGGCACTTGAAGCTTATTCCTTTTTTTAAATGAAAACCAGAATTTCTGATGCAATGCCAATACTGGCTGGAAGTACTAGGAACCCTGGCACAGGCCTTGAGTGACTTTTTGTCCATCCAGCATGAACTGCATGAGAACACATCCAGCCAGATTGCGTGAGAAACTGTGAAGGCTTCTTCTCAAATTATTTGCATGCAAAATTCTGTTGCTATCAATTCAATTCCAATTTACATCTGAATGAATGTGGAAGTCAAGGACAGAGTATGTCAGTTGCTGCTTTTAGCTCTTAATGAAATAGGACATAATTCATTTCAGTGTTTGACAAACTGGGATCTTTAAAGGAAATTGTTTAGTTCTATACTATTGGAAGTGGCATTTATATATTCTGGATGTTTTCTTGTGGTTGTCTTTTTCTCTGTAGTTTAGTTCTCTGGTACTAATAAGTTTTCCAGAACAGAAATGCAATAAAGTCAAGTAGTGATTTACGTGTTAAACCAGAGACTATTCTAATGCTGAAAACTGATGTATATCTTTTCTTACCTTCTTTGCTATAAACAATAAGGAACTTAACTAGATCAATTTCTTAATCTTGGAAGGCTTCATCCAATGTGCACTTATATCAGTCAAATACCAAATGGATTTCAGATCAGACCTTTAACAGTCAAATAATGGGGTGGTATGAAATACGCAGAAATACACATATTTTCTTCTTGTATGATGAAGTTCCTGCTGTTGTAAAAGTGCTGTTACTACCATCCAGTGGTATTATTGGCACATCTCCATCTTATTGTTCTTATTCCCCTAAGATTTATTTACCAGTACTCACTCTTTTTTAGGCATTCTTTCCATTGCTTGGTCTATCTATTATGCTGTGGCACTACTTAACCTGTTCTTGTGCGACCACCATCCTCCTGCCAGGCCAAGGATTGTCTCCCTTCCCTGGTCTGCAGTTATGTCCATGCCCAGACCGCAGTGCTAAACTCCCCATTCCCGCTTTCCCCAGCGCCCATTCTCCCCTCTCCTCCCAGCTCCCCATTCCCTCCCCACCCAATACCAAACCCTCCCACTCACTCACCTCTCCTCAGGACCCTGTTCCAGGGCCTACACCCCACTTAGAGTTCCCTCATGTCCCCTGTTCTCAGCCCTCCCATAGATCCCTGCTCCATCATTCATAACTGTATTTTCCCTGATTTGTTTTTCTCTTCAACAGTATACAGTAAAAGCCAAAGAGAACAGCTAAAACGAGGGACACTGTTTTGCTGGAATGTGTTAATAGTTTTCTGAGAGTAGGTCTTTGATCTATAGGCAATTAAAGAGCTGCTCTGTCGACTAACCAGATGCCAGGGACTCTCTGTGTCCCCCATTTTCACCCCTTAGCTGATTTCCACCCAAACCCCTAGGATTCTGCCCACTGACACCCAAAACATCCCCTGGAAGTGACTGGATGTGGCATTCCAAAGTTACTGTGTTAGGTCCAAACATCCAAACAGACATGCCAGACAGCAAGGTCTTATAAGTTCAGTCAATAAATGGCACTGTAAGTGCCCCACATTTACTGTCTCTCAATGATTTCCAGAGCAAATGTACTTTGTACACAAGCAAAAATATGGTTTTGTTTTTCTAACTACCAGCTTTGTCATCGCAGGCTGGACACTGACACTCACGTCTGAGTTCATTCCTTCTTATGCATCAACAGCAGTACCAGCGGTCCTGCAGATCAAACAAGGTCCTGTTCAGCCTTGCAAAAACCAATTTTCTTCCTGCTGTGTCTTCAGTGACTCCAAGTCTCCCCATGTTCTTAAGAGTAACGCCTATTTCAAGCTTTCAGCAATCACTAGGTGGTCTTAAAAATCAGCATCATGAGCTTAGCTTAAAACTAATCTGTATGTTCCTTTACATTTAAAATGCATGTGGGTTGCCTTCTCAAACTTTCGTTTATCACTGTGAAAACTAGAATAGAATTTAAATGTCACTGCCTGTAAACACTTGATTCGAAGAGGGGCCTTTCAAAGCAATACCAAATAGCGTAAGGGGCTCGTGCAGCAGTGCACAGGAGCCATTGTAATTGGTTGCATTAATCTGTCATTCTGCCATTGACAGACTGGGTGAAATAAAATCCTTGGCTCGCTCTGTTTATAGGTCTGTGATCACTCTGCACTGACATAAGTGGTGGCTACTGCCAAACGGGGGTGGTCTCATTCCTGCTACTTTTCTTGTGCTGATCCTACTTTTCAGTCGCTGCCTGACGAGCTGAATCGGAGAACTAACTAACTGGTATTCTGACAGGTTAATTATAAGCTGGATCAGTTCCTGACCCAAGAAATTATGTGGATGCATTAATTTTACTGGTACCAACATTCCAGAAAAAGCCAGAATGTGAAACTGAGGAAAAGAAGTTATATAAGGAAACATTTTTTCAGCCATTCTTCAGGATATAAACATACCTTCTCCAATCAGACTTGCTGCAATTTCCATACCAACTTGAAAACTGAACTTGCCCATAGCAATCAATCAGCTGCATTTCCTATGCAGTTCCACCAAAAGCATCCCTCCTCTAAATGTCAGGCTCCCGTTGCTTCACTGCCATATGGATCATGGCTAATGGATGCTGGGTGAGTGTCTTTCTGCATCATCTACCTGTTCTGTGGGTCATGAGAGCACTTATGCTATACCTACATAGCAGCTGAAGATCAGCAAATACTCCACAAGACTTCTCACCACCAGCTTTTGCTTATAGCAAATATAGATTCTATATAGATTCCACCATTGAGATATACACTGATGAATACATGTTAATAATGTGGTCGTTCTCCTTCAGGCTAAACTGATTTAAGATGCAATATTCTATAAATCTTCCTTAGTTAAAGTATTTTAAGTGAAAAAGATCTCTAGGAAGTTTGTGAAGAATTTTGAAATGATCTAACTATGTATCTGATCATAGGCCTCACTCGTACCAATTTCTTGTTTAGAGTTTAGAGTTGTAATAGTACATTCAGTACTTTTACAATAGCACATTTACTGTACTTTTCTGAAGGAGTTTCTAGATAATTGTTATTTCCAAAACTGGAAGAACTCATAGTTGTTATAAGGCTCCATTTTTTTTGTATAGGCTGATATTACCAAAGATTACTGCAATATCTAAGACATTTTTTTCTGACATGGTCACATTTCATATACATACATATAAAAGACAGCCTGAACCTTCCTGATATAAGTTTCATACTAAGGTAACTCTTCTTGAACAGCAAAGTTATTTTCTACCATCGAACATATGAACTGTCTGTCCATGTTGACAAAGAACTTGGCACTTCCTATTTTTGAGTCTTCCAGAAGCGCTTTTGGGCATTTGCTTAATTATATCCTCTAGAAAATATCTGACTCATACTTCCTGATATCCTTAATTAAAAGTTCAAAGATTTCCCTCAATTATGAACCCTTTGATGTACCCAGATTTATTAACAACCAATGGGTGAATTCTGAGCTTAGGACTGAAAAATCGTACAAACTTCAATTTCTACTGCAGAATCCAACCTCAAAAGCTCCTCCTAGAAAAAGTCATAAATTATTTTTAACGTTATTAAAACTATCTGCTGTGCTCCCTTAACCATCTTTACAGAATTCGCAAATGGGTTTCCTAAGTTTCCAAAGAAATTTAGCCTGAAATGAAGAGCAAGCATGGAAAATTCCAGCTTCCATTATTACGGTGACATTGTAAGCAACTAAATTCAGGCATTCAGAATATACTAGCCTATGTTAGTTATAGCTATCATTACCACTGTTACTTAAAAAGACTAGGAAGGGTGACAGAAATCCTTACCTAAAATGCCATGTAAGCATGCAGGTATATCTGAGCAATGCAAGATTTATAAATAAGGAATTTTATCACTATGGACACTCACGCTATCCTGCTGTAAGTATTATGCAATACACTAGACTTCTTGGTCAGGGAGCAAGGCTGTATTCTTAATATGTCCCTCAACTTTCATTGTTATTTGATTCAAGCACATTCTACACAATCTTCCAAGGAGACTTTTAAAAATTCAAGGAGATTTAAAAACATGTAGATACTATGCAGGTGTGGGTGGCATTTGTTTATAACAAATATAAAATGGGGGGGATTAATCCAGAATCTATTAAAATTTACATAAAAGAAAACCCTGTTAATTTTGACAGGATTTAGTTCAGCCACTTCTAGTAAATTAATAGGGTGTAATATTAGCTTATTCTGACACATCCTTGGAGCTACTGCCGTACAAGTATTAATCCATTCCAACCCCTGGCACATAAAAAACACTTTAAGTGTCGTTCTCCAATACCACACAAAGTGACATTTAACAGTCCCTTTAAGTATACGAATTCCATGGGGGCACACAGCTAAAGAAACGCAACTATTAAACCAAACCAGTGGCTTTCTTAACAGTTAAATCCATTTACACTTATCCTGGTGCAAGCGGATTCAAGACAACCATCAATTAATCAAGTGTTAAGGGGCAATTTTACCATGTTTAAATGCTTTGTGCGTTATAATATTGTGACTGAGAGTTTAGAATTGTTCCATATGTTGAAAACATAATTTTATTAAAATGAAAAGAAGTTCAGAACTCTATTGTATCCCATCAGCCTCTATTCAGGCCAGCTCTCCTAGCACTGACTCTAAATCACTGATGTTTGGAGACATGCCAGGAAAACAAACCAGTCCTCTGCTAACATCTCCTTGTCTATACAACGTTAGATATTTACAATTAGACAGTCTCCGAGAATGATGTCAAGGCATCATTTATAAATTGGAAAAAAGCAAAATAACTTTCAAACCAGCATTCAGGATCCAGATGAAGAGAACATATAAAAATAAATTTAAATATAAATGTAAATATACAAAATATATATGTGCACATAAATAAATACATGCATATATATGTATATATATAGGACAGAAGTAGCTGAATCTAGTGGGCTACGGGACCCAGGTGGATCCTTCCTGTCCCAGCCCCAGGAACACAAGACTGCTGCAGTCCCATGTCCCCAGGTGCACGGAGGAGGGCAGCTGACCCTGTGCTCCTGCTGGGCGCACACCTGTGTGCACACACGCACACACACGTGTACACACACACGCACACACACGTGTACACACACACACACACACAGCCATGCAGTCCAGCACAGAGTGCAG
Source organism: Mycteria americana (assembly GCF_035582795.1). Classification (NCBI taxonomy): domain Eukaryota; kingdom Metazoa; phylum Chordata; class Aves; order Ciconiiformes; family Ciconiidae; genus Mycteria; species Mycteria americana. The sequence continues at coordinate 58,374,673 of NC_134367.1, forward strand.
TGCCTTTGCCAGCACCCACAGAAACCCCAGCAGCGCTCCCATAAACATGAGCAGTGCAGACGGCTCCAGCCCGCTCCACCTCTCCAGCTGCTCAGGGTGGAGGTCCACTGGTGAGTCCTACACACAGAGGGTGTGGGTCAGGCCAGCAGCTGGCCCATGGCTCTGAGGATCCAGGAGCTGCTCCTGGGGCCCTAGTCTCCCCATGCTGCTGCTCCACACACCTCTGGGCCTCTCGGTGGGTGGTCCCACTCCACGGCTGGTGGTCAGGTCTCCCACCCTGCTCTTTGGCCATTCTGGCTTGCACTTCATTAGCAGTTAAGCATGTGCAAATGCAATATGGGACTGTAGTAGCTGGCCTAAGACTCACAGCCTCTCCCACTGCTGACCCCCAAATCTATGGCCCCCTCAGATCCATGGTCCCCTTCTCTCTCCATTTGCTGATACTCAGACCTCTCGTCCAACTCACCACCCAGTCCAACCTGACATTTGTTAGTGGTTGTACAACACGTTCAGAATATTTCTCAGAATAGAAAGCACACCCACGCAGAATACAGTCAGAAATAGGAATTAAATAAAAGACAGGATAGATGCATTTTCCTCTTGGATCCACTCTGATCCCTCCCTTTTCCTTTGGTCCTTCCCCTAAACATCCCTTAGTAAGTTTTGTACCTTCACACAGTCCCATTAAAAGGTCTAATAGCAAGTTTTACCCAATCCCACAATTCTCTGCCCCCTACACCCCACAATAAGCCATGTGCCCCTGAAGGCAGTAACCCTCACCAGTTTACACAATGTTTTCCTTGGCTCCCCTTGGTGGGTTTCCTTCCGGAGACCATGGTCTGATCCTTTTTCAATAACCCTGGGAGTGGCCAGGTCAGGGCACCCTGTTTGAATTGAATAAGTTAAAGCGGTTCCTCCACCCATCATTGTTTCTCTTATCTTCGACAGGTCTTTGCTTAATATGATTAGCCTTCAGTAACATAACCTAACATATAGGTCTTCCATTTTTAATTTATTTGGTGCGTTCTCCCTTAACGTGCCTTTCTCTCTCCTTTCCATCTCCATTGTATTTACATCAGTGCTCTGTAGCAAAAAACAAAAGTGTATCACAAAGATGAACTACCTACATCTTGTATTAATAATGATCCAGTTGTGGCAGCGCGGTATCCAGCACAAGGTAATTCATCTCCTTTTGGTAGGTTTCACACATTCCAGCAGGTTTTGACCTGTTCCTACTAAATGCACTGAAACACCTCCATAGTCCTCAGCTTTGCAAAACGTTGTTTCTAGTCTTTTTCCCTTCTTCCACTGCACTTTCATCTTTTATTCAAATCAATTTACCACATGTTTTTAAGTATCTGTGCTGTATGTGGTTCTCCCTTCAGACAAACATCTGCATATTTCTCTGTTTACATCCTCTGACCCGCCTAACTCTGTCTGAAATACAGTGCTGTGAAAACCAAACTCCTTCCCAAACGGTCTCCCTCTGTTTCCTGGCAATGAATGCCAACCTCCTCCCCTAGTCCTGGTCAGTTTACAGTTTTGGTGACATTTTTATGTTCTCTCCCTGTTTCCTCTCCCCAGAGTGTCTTTCCGCTTTGTGCTTGTCCACGTCCATGTATTCCTCCTCTCTGCTTGAGCTCATTCTGGCTCTTATTATCTCTTCCTTTTTGCTGCAGCAATCTCTTCTCCAGCAGCCTCCTGTGGATTTTGTTTCATTACTCCTACAACCTCCCTGTTGCCTGAAAAATCATTCATGTTTTCCAAAATCACTCTATACCCGTGGCTTCCTTTGTCTTTTGCACAAAGCTGCATTTCTTTTAGCAACTACATAAGAAGCCAGTCACTGTCAACAACTCTGATGTGATTCATAGGACACTTACTAAGTCTCACCCTTTTGTGTGCTACTCCAGTCTTCCCCAGCTCCTATTTAAATTCTTCATTGGTTTCTTCTCAGCCCAAAGTTGAGATTTTTCTCATCTCTGAGATGAGAGGTAAACTTACATCTCTATTGAATGCAAAAGCAACAGTCTCATCAACAGCTACTGGGTCAAGACATCACTCTGGTCTTTGCTACTGAATAGTTTTGGCTTCATTTTCCTTTCATCTTTAATTATTCTTTCCCAACCTTTCTGGTGCATCAAGATAACTTCAGTATCCATTTTCCTCTTTCTTCCATTTCTGTCTCTCTGCTTGCTATTGGGGTTGCCCTGTCTCTTTGGGATATCCTAATCTTACCGATAGCCTAATCGTCCGTGTATCCTCATCCCTTTTAAATAATGCTTGTGCCCTGATGTTCATAAAACTAGACATTCCTACAAAGACATTAAAACCTACCCAAACATATCCTTCAAACTAAAAGCAAAATTTGGTTTTCAAATATGGTAATCTCTCTTCCATCACTTCACATTTTTTTCAGCATCTCCTCTCTCTGTGCTTGGTATGGCCCTGTAGGCATGGTGCTGACCATATCTACATCTCCTACTATACTCTGTCTCTCCACTTACAGAGAGGCAGAATTCAGGCAGGAACCTGGTGTCTTATGGTAGAGCAAGAGATTAGAAAAAAGTAGATTGCAGTCAATTTTTAAGTTTTCTTTTGAAAATTCAATCCTTTTTCTTGTGACTAGCTGTGTCAACATAGAATTCAGCAGGTAATGAGAGTAAATATTAATTCAACATTTTGCAAAAGATACTGGGACTTGAAGCATGCGTGGGATGGAATATGCCCCATGTTAGCTGATGCATTCTGACACCTCTTAGCAAACGTTCATGGCCCACTGTGCGGTTTGTCTTCTGCTAATCTTTGGCAAAAAGCACATGTAGAGACTACGCATCATAACTGGACTTGGCAGCTTTCTATAGCTGAGTGGATTAAGCCAGTGCGGTGAAGGAGGAGGTGGGCAAGCTGAAATTATTTCCATATGGGAGAAGAATTTCAATTTCCTAAGGGGATATTAAGCCTAGAGTCTGAGCCTTCAAAGCTTTCCAAAATTATAAATGCACCTTTGCACAAAAGCCTGAGAGTTATGGCTCAAGTCCCCTCAGAAGCCTGAAAACCAGTACGGTGCTGGCGTCATATATCTCTAGCTGTGCAACAGTTGAGGTGATAAATCTAAAAAAGAAGAATTAAATATTAAGAAAAATGGTCTGATAAAGGAAGGGAGTAACTAGTATTTTGTACTTAGTCAAGTACATAATTGTCTCTCAAGCAATTGGTGTCTCAAGTACATCATAGTTTCTCAAACAATTAAACACGGCATACAGACTTCAGAGTCAAACTGTGGTGGTCACACACCAGTGTGGCTTTACTTTATCCCTTCTAAAACCTGGAAAGATATTGGTTTTCCAGGCATGAACCTAGTGTTATAAGTTTACTTGCGTAAGAAGGCACTTCCTCGCCTGTGGGGGAGGGTATTAATATCAAGAAGATCTTCGCATGGAACAAAATGCAGAATCATTATGTCATATTCAGGACGAGCTGAGTCCTGAAAAGCTGTAAATCTGCCAGACAAGCAATTTTAGAAAGGGGGAATAATAGCATACAGTACTATTTTTGATAATAATAGCCACTCACCCAGATGTATTTGTAGCATCTGGGATCACTGTAACACACTGCAATTGTTATGCTTCATTTACACACCTTTTCATGTATACTGAACATTTCAGCTTGTACACAATGAATGCTTCTTCATCTTGATGCTGTCATTTAACGATGCTGATAGCTTTATCTTTGCTTCATTAGACCGAATATGTTTGTATATTCAGTCTTTGGGTGTGATAGCTTTATCACCTGCATTGGTTGACTTTAAAAACTATTATTTCAATAGAAAATATGGAAGAAAAATCCTCATTTTTGGACAGGTAAAAAGGTGCCTGAAAATTTCTGAAGGGAAAAATCAGTTTTGTATGAAAAGTGTGTTTCATTTAAAGGTTTCTTTTGCTAAAGTTGGGCAGTACACAGGCTGCAGCTTGAATGCTTGATACCTGTGGGTTAGAACAGAAGGCAATCTGGGAAGGTAGTCTTCAAACCACAGAAATTGCATCTCTCTGGATAACACATGCTGAGATCTAAATATACTCCCTTAGTCACCAAAATTTTTAAGTCTCATAAAGAGTCCAGTACTACTAAAGGACTGATTCCTAACATTTAGCAAATTGTAGTATATCTTTCTCCAGGAAACGATGTTATTACATCCAGTTAGTAATCCCAGGATGATTCTTCATTGCTTTTCAGTAACAAGGTTTATAGATAATAAAAAAGGTACACTTACTAACAAGGCCAGAGAATGACAAAAAAGAGGAATAGTTGCAAGTAAGCTGAATCTACTCAAAAATAAAAAAAGGACTGTTTCTCAAAAATACCTATGTTACCTCAAGTGAAGTTAAGCCCTATCAGGATAAACTTTGTAAGATGTTGTGTATTTCCCATGGGCAAGATGGCATGAAGTGTACAGAACCCTCGTGCTTTTGGCAGCAAAGCTTCAAATACTGAAGCATCCTTCTTAGACCAGATAAACACTACCAGTGCAAGTCTCCATTCAAAGCTGTTGGGGTCACCTGCAGACACTTTGATAAGACTGACTTATCAAAGTCAGGTGCAAGCACACAGTTCACATATAAAACAAGGAAATACTAGAAACAGGAGAGAACATAGCATCTGCTTGAAAAAAATAGCAGGAATACATTCATTAGTGTATCTCTCCATCTACATTTTGGTTAAATTTATTCCTTTGTCCTATCAAGTTCACCAAAAGACATATAAATAAAAATTACAAGTTCATGAAAATCTCTTATGGGTGATTAAGTACACAACTTTAAATAGGCTCTTATTTGCTCTCTGACACATTTTTTATGGCACGAGATGACATTTTATGATAACTTTATCAGTTTAATGGTCACTGCCAGATTTTTTAATCTGTTACACATTTAAAGGTCAATAAACTCTCTCTGTTTGGGTCTTAGCAAGATTATAGAATGACAATTTGCTGTGGCTTTATACACTCCAAAGCTCATATGTCAGAAAGCAATGCCTATAAATCCCATGGGTAAGTGCCAGCATAGCTGTGAGTGTTCTGTACAAGAAGTGACACTGGCGTTTCAGCAGCTCAAAGTATCTGCATGACAGAACATCAATATTTGTTTACAAATACAAGCTTAACAATTGTAAAAATAGCTGAGGCTTCCCTTTCAAGCCAGAGAGCTGCTTCTGAATAAACAATGTTGATTTCCATGCCAAAAAGCCACTTGACGCTCAGTAGAAACAGGAGCCATTTTTTTGTCAAAAATTCATAGCAAAGTCCAAAGCTGTGGTCCACTACAGAACTAATATTGAGTGTTATGGCCAGCCATTGAGTATACACTGTTCCTGAGCCACGTAAGATCTAAATATACAAATGCCGTCACTGTTGCCTTTCCAACGAGGTAGGTGAACCAAACGTGTCACATACTGACAGAGACAGTTTATAGTTAGAGGTGTCATAAGACAATCCAGAAAACAATGTGGTTGCCTTGGTTTTTTTCATTCTTCGTTTAAAAAGGAAGATTTCAGGCAGATGTCTGAAAGCTCTTTGTACCTTTAGTCTTTTACTCTTTGAAACAGATGAAGATAAAGAAGCGTCAAGAGTTTTCTGCCTTGTCTGACCTTCCTAGACGTCCTCTGAGCAGACAGCAGAACAACAGAGGGAAAACCAGGCTTACTATTATTACCTGGTAGAAAAAGTTTCCCAGAATGCCATTATGATAGCCTAAAAAATGAAACGCTACATCATTTCAATAAAATATATTAAATTTGAACTTAACTGTGAAATATGAAATGAATGAAACTACTTACTGAAGTAGCACAGACCAATCATTAAGAAGAACTTTGAGCAAGGACTTAATTACATTAATTGCCACACTAAAGATTATTATTCTAGAAAGAAATATCTTTTGAACGTTATTGACTTCACCGTGCTAAGCCTGCAGATAGAGTTTCATTTAACACACATAATATGCATAAAATTAGTTAGGAAAGTCTTTCTGAGTACTGATTCTTTATGTCCCCACATACTCCTTTGGCAGTCTTTGTACTGCCAGTTACTTTGTACTAATCCAGTTACCACCCTGTCAGTAATGTGCACCACTTGTACCTATAGTGCTAGAAAATACAGAAGATAAAAGCTTGGCTCTGAATACTGTCTTAAGATACGAAAAAGGCTAATGCAACTCTAAAGTGAATTAGGAGTTTGTTAACATTAATCTGCAAGGAATTGGTGAAACTGCATGGCTGTGGCCACCCATGCTCAAGCTGGTAGAGGTCAGACATGATTCAGAAAAGGCTCCTGGGATGCTCTGAAAGTTGGAGAGATCATCTATGAAAATAGTCCAGAAGAGTTTTGCTTAGCCTAACAAAACAAGAGGTCATCTTCTTGTCTATACTTATGCTTATGTTGAGAAGAGAGTCAACATCAGGAAGACAAGGGATTTTTTCATGCTAAAAGTCAGAAGTTAATTGAGCTGAAAGTTTTTTTTCTTTCAAGATAAAAAAATGAATTTTTTTGAGCTGAAAATTAATTCCGGTTCATCAGGGATAACTTATTTCTATATTCTCTTTCATTATATGAGCCACCAGGACCACAGAATAATCTCTAGGATACAGTCAGAAAAGCTAGGTAGTTTTAAATGGGGCTTAGACAACTCAGGAACTGAATTCTGTCTGACTGATAGCAGCTTCAGCTGGATGTCATGCCATTAGGGGAGAAACTCAGTTGCCCTACCATAGGCAGTAAATGCATTGTAGACATGCTAAGCTATCATCTGACACATCCTCATGAGACTAGGATACAAGACATATGACCTGCAGGAAACCTTCTGGAATGGCAGGCAGAGACCAGGAAGGATGCTTAAAATGTCCAAGATGGTCTAGGACACCTCTGTCTAAGCACATAAACCGATGCCAAGAGATTCCCTCCAGTATTATGTTCCCGTTGAATGAATGTGTTCTTGATGTCCTGGACTAGCTCTGGCTTTGCCTTCCCTCAGAGTGCTAGAAAATATAAAGATAAGGCAAGCCTAGGTGTTTCCTTCAACTGTATTCCCATATGTCAACCTTGACGAGGCTGCTCCACAACTGGCTAAATCAGCAGGCTAAGCATTCCTCTGGTCTGGGAATGAGTCCGAAAAGCAATTTTATATTTATGTTAACATAACTCTTACTGGATTACCACAGCCTGGATTTACATCAATATGATACCTAGACTCTTTTTCAAAATGATTGCAGTCAATTATTTTATTGCTTTGTGGTATTTAAACATTTACAAAGCATTTGGCTCATGCAAGCACTTATTTAGGGCAGGACATCGTTTTTGTGAAAAAAAAAAAAAAAAAAAAAAAAAAAGGACCTGAGAAGAAGTGGTCAAAAACACACATAATTACTGCAGGATGAGGATTCTGTCTCCTGTTCAAAAATCCCTGTATGGTTTCATGATCTCAGAGAATTCAAGTTTATTGTTGCTAATGATAAATCTGCCCTTATTTCTACTTTAAATGTTTTCCCAAGTAAGCAAAAAGTAAGTAAGGTCCCCAATTTTCCCAAGTAAGCAGGTTGACGGTTAACAGAGAATGCATTGCTTTCCCAAAGCTGCCTTTGGAAGAATGCCACATTATAAATAACACCTGGACTTCATAGGTGCAAAAAGTGCAAATCTTCATAACAACAGAAAAAAAAATCTCTATTTTCTGTACATAATTGTCAGATTACCACCAGGTCTGACAAGAGAAGAAGTCACTTCAATTGCCAGCCTGTGTTTTGAGCACACAGGACAGTGTAGGAAAAAGAAACTGGGAACTTTCAGAAAATACACACTAGAAACAACAGAAAAGGTTTACTAGTAAAGAGGGATTTCTAGGGTCATTTTCATGTCAAATTTTTGTACCGATTTCTGTTCAAATAAACCAAGCATTTGTAACAAAGAGTCCGCTTATGTTCAGGGATTAAAATGTGCGATACAAAAGCTTTCTGACAGGCTATATTGGCTAAAAAATCCCACACTTTAAAGTGGTTTTAAAACTTAACTATTTTCTGCTGCTTATAAAAAATTAAAGAAGGTATAGTCAATTTAGACTAAGGAAGCCCTGAAAAGCCTATTTTGTAGCCATAAAGTCAATGAAATTATTTTCTATGGCTTCATCCACACTGCATATTAAGCCTCTTTGAAGATGATAATGTCTTCGGCTATAGCTTCTTCATGTTTGCCTTTCCTCTGTGTCCTCCACTGACCCTTTCCAAGGAATCTGAGAGTCATTGTTTCCAGCCGAGATTGTCTAAGAGAAAAGATTAGGATCACAAAGAGGCGTGGTAGAAAACCAGTCATGCTACCTTCCTGCCTTCCCAAAATTTCAACATGGAAATTTAGCTGATGCCCCAACCGACTCACAGGTACGATGCTTTCAGAAACTTATTCCAAAGACATTACTCCTACAGATTCCGGAGAGCACATGCAACAGGGCCATATGCTGCAGATGCATTTTAGAATGCAAAGGGCAGGGGATCGAGTGGAGGTAGCCATCCGTGGTGCCTGGAAACAACAGAGCAGCCCCTTCCCTGAAACCTGTAGGTCTTCAGCTGTAAAGAATATTCATAAATTCAGTGGAATGTCACCCAAATGGTGGGGGAAAGTGAAATTCCAAGAAAGGATTTTCATGGACTACTGCTTTCACCACCTCCTTTTATAATTTTGTCCATGGGAACAATGTCCAGGGCAAAGCCTTGAAGTGGAGGAAAACAATGAAAGGAGGAAGTTGTGTGTGTTGTGGAAGGTTGAAGGGATGTAGCAGGGACTAACAGAGTCATGAGATGTAGAAGTAAGAACTCAAAAGTCCAGTGGGAGGATTTAACAAGGTGTCAGCAGAAGGGAGAGGGGGAAGAAGGGACGTAGGCTTTACTAGGTCTGCTCGTATAATTTGTTTTATTTTCTACCTATCGAAAAACCTTTCAGAAGTACTAACCAAAGGTCATGAAGAAGGATCACTGTGCTGTGTACCTGTAGTGAATGCCTCCAGAACAATGAGAGCTTTGTGGAACTGTGTATCTTCCTTTTTACAGGAAATAGAGAATCTGGTTTTGAAATATCAGGAAGCAGAAAGGAGATAAAGATGCTCTCCTGCAGTAAGAAATGGTTGAGGTTCTGTAACTTCTGCCTGTGCTGTCCCTCATGGCCCCTGCTTGCCAGGAGCCACCAACAATGAGGCCTGAAGCAGTACAACAGTACAGTTTCTTTCAAGTGGCATGATCTATTTTCTCCTCATAAGTCGCAGTTTGGATCTTTCAAACAGTGGCTGGTATGGTATGTTGTTTTCCTAGAAAGGACATTTCATCTTTTGAAAAATACCCCAAGAAACATGAAAGTGGCCTAAGAAGTCTCCTTGATTCTACCAGTGAGGAGTAAAGACTTGAGGAGCAATAGGCGGACCCTGTGGGACAACAACTGATTGCACAGCTAGTGTTGGCAGCAGGGATTCCATTTTTATGACCATGGGACTCTCTTTGAAGGCTGAGGACTGCTAGGAAGAGACAGGATCCACCTGACCAAGTGGGGCAAAAGCATTTTTGCCAACAAGCTGGCCAAACTGATGAGAACTTTAAACTAGGAATGACAGGGAATGAAGATGATGACCCACAATCAAGTGAGGAAATGGTGGATGGGGTTGGCAAGCAAAGGGTACCAGCTGATGTGGTCAGGAGACACCTCATAATCAACAAAGTAGGTCCAAAGGGGGCCCACCCCAAGTGTCAACACACAAATAAAGAAGTGCTGATAGAGTTGGGGAAGCTCTCACACTTTTTCTGCGAAATCAGCCCTGTTGGGTGCTTCTCTGAAGTCCCTGTACACTAATGCATGCAGAAAGGGGAACAAACAGGAGGAATTTAAGATCTGTGTACAGTCACAGGGCTGCAGTCTCATCAGGGAGACGTGGTGGGGTAGCTCACACGACTGGAGCACTGCCAGGGATCGATACAGGTGCTTCAGGAAGGGCAGGCTGGGATGGCGGGGGAGGCAGAGGGCAGAGTTGCCCTTTACATGAGAGCATAAGAAATGCATGGAGCTCTGCCTGGGGCCAGATGATGAGCCAACTGACAGCTTATGGGTCAGGATTAGCGGACAGGTGAGGGTTGTGAGGGGTGAGGTCAGGGTGGGTATCTGCTACGACCTGATCAGGAAGAAGAAGTAGATGAGGCCTTCTTCAGGCAGCTGGAAGAAGCCTCACATTCACAAGCCCTGCAAGGGGGCCTGTTGCAAGCACAATACAGTGAGCACAAGCAATCCAGGAGGTTTCTGGAGTGCATCGATGAAAACTTCCTAACACAAGTGACTGAGGAGATGAGGAGGGGAGATGTTCTGCTGGACCTCATACTAACAAACAAGGAAGAACTTTTCAGGAATGCCAAGGCTGGGGCAGCCTTGGCTGCAGTGACCATGAGATGGCAGAGTTCGGGATCCTGAGAGGAGAATACAAGGGAAAAAGCAGGATCACAACCCTGGACTTCAGGAGAGCAGATTTTAGGCTGTTCAGGGATCTGCTTAGAAGAATCCCATTCAGCCCTGAAGAGAAGAGGGGTCCAGGAGAGTGGTTGATAATTTCAAGGATCACCTCCTTTATGCTCAAGAGTGGTCCATTTCCATGAGCAGGAAATCAAGCAAAGATGGCAGGAGGCCTGCTCGGCAGTACCTTATCAATCGGTACAGATACTGATGGGTGAGTAAAGAAGTTGGAGCCATGTCCTTCTCAGGGGTATCTGCTGACAGCACAAGAGGCAATGGGCACAAATGGAAACACAGGAAATTCCGTTTAAACATAAGAAACACCTTCTTTACAGTGAGGGTGGTCAAATACTGGCACAGGTTGCCCAGAGATGTTGTGGAGTCTCCATTCTCGGAGATGTTCAAAACCCAGCTGGACACAGTCTGGAGGAGCCTGCTCTGGGCAGCCCTGCTCTAAGCAGGGATGTTGGACCGGATGATCACCAAGGGGCCTTCCCCCCTCAGCTGTCCTGTGGTTCTGCTTACCTCCCCTGAGGCTGGCCAGTCCTTCACTGTCATAAAAGCCAGCAAGCAAAACCAAACCATACTCCTCCCAGGCTTGTGAAATGTTATTTACAATGTTTTTTAATGAGATCAGTGTATTGAAGTACTCTTCTTTTAACATTTGTCACAACAGATGTTATTCTTAGTCAATACTTATACACGTCCTTTTTTTTAAAGTTTAGCCATCATATTTGACTGGAACTATTTCCTGCAGTAATGCATGCTGCAGGTGAAGTCCACCCAATGCAGAGCAGAGACACTTCCTTCACTTCTTTCTGAATATAGCAGCCAATAATGTAACTGACTCCACCTAATCGCATGTTGTTTCGGTTTCATGATTCACCCAAAATACATAGATGCTGATTCCAACAAGCACTTTTAAGTCTAGTTCATCTCTTTGCTTTTTGTTTTTTAAATTCAAAAGAAATGCTTATACGTACGAGAGGAAACAAGTCAGAGTGCAATTATGAAATTCCAGGAAGTACATTTGGCAAATGTTGCATATCTTTTGACAAAACAGGCCACATAGGAATGTAAACAACTGAGACAGAGAAGAATTATTTGCTAATAAAACAAGTCTATGAACAAACTCACTAGATGATTCTTGCATTTGATAAGTAAAAAACAGATCAGAATTAAATGGATCCTACTCGGCTGAACAGATTCAGGCTTGAAGCTCCTGGGCCTACATGTGGGAGCGACACCTGAGGTTTCATTTTGAAGCTTTCCAATGAGGAACAGAAGAGGAGTTCCTAATTTTTTTTATTACTGCTTAATTACTTGTGCTTCGTACACATTTGGGCCACATATCTGGTTAGACCCGGGGGAAAAAAAAGCAAAATCAGAAGCAGTAAGTTGAATGACACATAAACTAAATCTAGCTCCAATGTGAAGTTTGAGATTCCTGATATTTTCTGATTTCCAAATGTACTCAACATCTCCTCTTCCCCTGGAATGGGTTGCAGGTTTTTAGACTCTTAATCCTCCACATATCCTACTGCATAAAGTGTGTAAATTTAGTAGCCCAACTTTAGACTGAAAAGAGAAGAGGGGAAGCGAGTAAGGTTGTTCTAAATGCTTTCAGTGAATCAACAAATAGTCAACATCTGCAAAGTAGCAAAGCTAGGTAATATTTCAATGGTGAAAGCAAACCAACTGTTTCTTTCAAATGTGGCCAAGATCATCCAGGACTAACGGAGTCATGGGACCAGAAGGAGAGTAAACAAGAGGGAGCTTGGTGGTTAGAGCATGCTGCTGGAAATAGGGAATCCCAGTGCTCTGGATCATTTCTGGGCTTTGTCCAGTGCCTGTCTAAAGTAAACTGCCTTAACAATTCAGGGAGCAAAGACCAGAGCCTACAGCTCTTTCCTACTGTTTTTATTTGTAGCAGAATGAGTAGCAGCAGCACCACCACCAATCTTTCCTCTTTAACCCTGCTTCTGTAAGAAGGCATTCACAATCACTGAACCCACTCTAGTCTGTGATCCCTACCAGATTTGTAAACCCCAAAATGTGCACAGGCAGAAAATACACATCTAGACGCTCAGTTTATGGGCAGGTGCACTAACACCATCCAAGTACATACAAAGCTTAATTGCTTAAATAGTATCTCAGACACCTACGTGGTATAGGCAGGGAAAGGATTGTCACCTTGAATTCAAAGATCTAAATTTCATTTAATCTTTCCTTTAATTTCCTAAAAGCTATTTTGGAAGTTACTCTTCAACATATTTAAAAACATTACCAGAATGTCCACAGTTAGAAAATTAAATCCACATTCAGGCATCTGAAAGAGTGACTTGATTTTCAGAGATGCTAAGCAGCCAAAGTCAAGTTTTCATCTCCCATTGATGCAGAGTCAGTAGCTATATATTTACATGTTAGGTAGAAGATGGCATCAGCATTTAACATTGCACATATGCCACTGGGTTTCAAGTAATAAGTTTTTCAGGAAAATAAGGTGTATAACATAAGGTAACACTTTAAGAAGAGGGGGAAAGTGGTAAAAGAGAACGTGACAAATAATGGGAACCAGCTTTATGCTACTGGTAAGCAGCTGGATAATAAAACTATGAACTTTTTCCTACACAGAATGAATCACTATTTGTTTTTTAAAAAGGTGTCTTTTTATGGTTTATTCATGATGTATTTCCCAACAGAGCAATATAGCTTCCCATTAAACGGCAGACAGGTACAGCATCAGATTTTTCCCAACAGTCCTATATTTTTCCCCCTAACCCTTGACTCTCCTCCCACTTTTCCCTATCACATAACAGTAGTCCATTACTCTGTTGCATCTTAAAAATGCCACCATTAACTCAGCTTAGCTCATCAGCTTTAACCTCCATCTTCTTTCATTTTTTCAGCTTTCATCTCAATGTCATTGTCTGGAGTTCTTCTTCAATCCTAGATACTTCCCAATCTGGTAGTCTCTCAAATTTTTGCTGCCTAAAAACTCTAACAAATCAAAGCTCAGAAGCACTAGTGCCTCTTCTCTCTTCCTGACCTACCAACTGCTGGTGTTAACACCAGTAGTGCTCCTTTCCTAGCTCCTCTTCTTCCTTGGATTTTATGCTTCTTTCCTTTCTTTGTTGCCCTTCTACTCCCAGTTTTTCCTTAAGGTCCTTTGTGTTACTCCCCTTTTCCCTCTTGCTTTGATGTCTGTGTCTTCTCTTGTCCTTCATCACCTCCTCTTCTCCACTGTGGTAATCTCCTCCACAAAACCAAATTCAGGTAGCATCTCAACTGAATATCTCACAAAACTATATTTTTTACTTGAGCCCCAGTTGTTTCCATGCAAACTCAAATTTTAGCCTCTGTCTGACATTTTCTCAGGGATGTCTAGCTGTCGGCTCCAATGTCTAGCTGTCATTGTTAAAACAAAGCACATAATATTCCTCGCGATGTTCCTTTTTTGAGCTGCTGTGGAAAATATCACCATTTAGCCTTTCATTTTGGCATGTCACCATGCACAATCTTCAATTGCAGCCATGACCAGAGCTTCACATATCGATAACAACAGTGAGAATTCCTATATGACCTCCTGGAAGCATCTTGAATCATGTTGTGCCTTGGTTAGCACAGCATCCCTTTTTCTGGTTTTAATGAAGACAGTTTTTACTTGTACGTCTACTTCATCATTTCACTTGCCTGCTGTTTTGACCATGTCTCTGCTCTCCTTTACTGTGCTATCGAACATAAACTTCTTCCTTTTCAAATCCCATTATGTCCCTGTCTCACTGTTTCTGCTCCACGTACATTTAACTCATCTATCTTGGAACTCATAGTTTCTCAAGTCTGTGAGGAGGATATCCATATAAAAATATATGATCTGATTTTTCCAGAACTAACCTAAAATTTTGTGTTTGTATAGAGTAATTACATATTTTTACGTATACATTTCATATATGCAATCCCTTTCTGTAAACAATAGAATAACAAATCTATAGGTAATCATTTATATGCAATAACTAACAATATACACTCATTTTTATGCCATGAGTCATTATTCAAATGAGGGACTGTCTTTTTTGGCAAAAGAAAATCTTTTTTAAAAAAATTGTCCATTCTGGCATCATTATTCTTTGTTCACAAATCATTTTTGTCAGTGTTTTAGACCCTGCTCTACAGACATGCTTCTCCATATGTTTTTTCTGGAATTCCGTCTACTCAGGGAAGTCTTCAGCCCACCTGGAAGTTAAGATCAAGGAAAATACAGGTATGTCCAAGATGCACAGTATGCTCAATAGCTCACAGTAATCTTCTAAATTGCCTTCTCGTGATGTTCATCCTACCCAACACTCCTTATGAACATAGCGCTTTAATGCGATCTCTAGTCCCCAAAGAAACTATGTGATAAAATGCCCTGCTCTTTTTGGATTAGGATGATTCACACTTTCTAAAAGAACACTAGGGGGTTACAGGGTGAACAGAACAAACTGGTGAATAGGGACAACTGCCACTGCTGTAGTCCTGCGACGTTAAAACATCTCTATCCCTTGTCTGTCGTAAGCTTCAATAACTTGCAAAAGAAATTTCCTATAAAGGACACATGGAAATACAAACTCGCTCTTCAGGGATTTTTGTTGCTTTATATTGATTTTCTCTTGGCTCTTTCCCGCTGAGGTTTTTAAACAGTTTTTGGACCTTGTATGCCCATATAAAGTGTCTTAATATTGGACTTAGAAGAATGACGGTTCAGCGGTTGATTTTGTCATAGCATTACCCCTGTAATTTCCCTAACAAGTTCAGCTTTGCAAAAATAACAACAATGTGCTTTTTCTAATTTGGCACAAGCCACTTCCATGACTAAAAACCAGTTACTGCGCTGCTGTTCAGACAGAAATTGGATTAAAGAAGTTATGTGGGGACATCAAAATAAATTGGAACAAATAAGAATTCCAGTAAAAAAACAGAACAAGAATGTTATGTCTTGCATTAAGTGGATTAGTGGAAGATAAAAATATTATCATTAAAAAACAGCTGATGCTGCATGGAAAAGTTTGAAAAGCATTCTATTTAGAAGCAGTCCTACACAAACAATCCTTTTCCCCCACTCCTTAGTGCCATCACCATTTGTAGAGAGCCAGGGGAGGCCAAACACACAAATTCTGACTTTGGGCTCTTTGGTGATCACTGTCAAGTCTGTTCTTAAACTATGCTAGAATAATGGCCCCAGCTGGACTGGATGTGAGAGACCAATTTTCCTTCTAATGCTGGGTTTTCAGTGCTGTCAGTATGATCCTTAAAGTCACATGTCATTACCAGTTTTCTGAGGTCATCGTGAGCCTAGAAGACAAAATATATGTTTTAAAGTTCTTCTGAACTCATTATATATGCATTCTACTAGCTGTGTAGTACTAGTAATCACTTACAGTCACTTATAACCAATGAAACAAATGCATATGGATGGATTATTTAACAAACAGCATTTTTAAGAAATGCCCATGAATTGCAGACATTGAACTGAAACGCACAATGCTCAGTACTGAATGCAAAACATACTTTCCAAAATAAAGATACCTAAGTGCACACTGTATTCCTGGGACACACCTATTTTATACAATCAACCGTGCAGGCACTCAGCATATAGTTACATGTTAGGAACATGTGGATACTTCAGATAAATGGGAACATGCTGTAGGCTACTTGTATGACAAGTGAATATAAAAATCACAGTGTACTGAGAATTGCACTGTGCTGTAAAGGAAGTCAGTGGCTATAAATAGAGATAAATCAACACAGGATTCAAAGTTACCTGCTGCTCAGATTTGGTTTGTTAATTTCTCATTATTATATCAATGTTTTCATTCAAAATGTAATACTAATTATAATAATCATTGACAGAGAACTTGCACATCTTCTGTGTTCAATAAAGCCAAAATACTTAATAATTTAATACCTGCTGTAAGATAGATAACTGCAATTATTGAATCTTTCTTCTAGCACAAAAGGGTTTAGATTTAACTGACCAGAGCTGAGCCCAAAAGTAAATTAAAGTAAGAAGTTGCTATTTTAGCATATGTGGTGTATGTAACTGCATACTATTCTGCAAATATGAGCTAGTTGCATGAAAGTGTTTGTATGAAAAATAGTAGCTATACTGGAAAATATCTGACTGAAAAAGATTAATTTCATCTCCCATCAGAATCTCATAAGCTGTTTGCCACAAGATCCATGGGAAAATTAACTGGGGGGGGCTAAGAAGCAGGTGAGAAAACAAACAAAAATATATCACAATGTTACGAAAATCAGACAACCAAGGATTTTGAAATATTTGTTTTCTACAGAATGTTATAGTATAAGTAAGTCTCATAAAAGAGACTTTTATGAGACTCTCATTTGAGACTCTAAGTACTCAGAGCATGTAGTAGTACTATGAGCATGATTTCCCCTGATCTCCAAAGACATTGCTCACAGACTAGTCCAGTCCCAGGCTGACAACATTGAAAGCAGATCTGATAGTTTTATCTGCAGAAGCAGCCTAGTGAAGGGGGAAGTCGTGCAAGCTTTCTTCCTAACAACTTGCCAGTGTATCTCTCCACACAGCCACAGAGGAACCATTTCTAGGGATCAACAGGTAGTCTTTGTGCTCACTCAGCCCATGATTTTTCTGCTGAGAATGCCAGAATAAGTACATTTCCAAGAGCCTCTAACCTTTGAAGGGAGTTTTTGAAACAAGAAGTAATTTCTCAGAGTTGCACTGTAAGTTAGAAGGGAGGTAGAACACCCTTGGAGAGTCAAGCTGAGAAAAATGCACCAGAGTAGTACTTTGGCAAATGTTCCATATCACTGCAGCCAAATTAACTCACTGTTTACTGTGCTTTCTTTCAATACAGTGGCGCTGGACTTAATTTCAGACTGTTTCTTCTTCTACTTCTATACATGTCTAGGAATTTCTTGAAGGACTGATGCACAGGGACAGAGTCTTGTTCTACTTTTTATAATCTTGCAGAAATGCTTTACACTTATGCAACATGTCTTACTTGCAGATCAGTTTCCAGATTCTTTTTTCCTTTCACCTTTCTTGTACGCCTCCCCAGCTGAGTTCAGCCTTCATTCCTTGCCAAAGCCTCTGTGCTAGGAGAGCGTGCTCTCATGATCACACTGCTAACACTGTGACCAAAAGCTAACCATCAGCAAAAGATGTAGTTTAGCTTTGAACCTCAGTCCTTTCCACTCTTTTAGAATAGAGAAGTTTTCTTTTGCTATCCAAAAATGAAATCCCCATTTCCTTAAAGTGAAATTGCAACAGAGGAAATCATGCACTCAGTCACTCTGTAGACAAGTGACTGAAGAAAGCAATGGATATCTTGGATGTTGTGGCTTACCCTGTAATAAGTCAAATAGAAGATGGACCTTTATTTGGAAGAGGTGAAGTCACATTTGTCATTCAAGCTGGTATGTATGTTACAAAATGTACATATACATATGGCTTTCTCTTCTTGCTCATTTTGGGAAAAGCCATGTCATACCATATTTAGGATGCCATGAGGAACTAGTTTTATCCCCCCTTTCTTTCCCTCTCTCTGCCTCCTCTTCCTGTCATTTTGATTCATTGCTGAAGTGTCAGGGTTAATAAATCTTCTCTTCATTTCACATAGTTGTCCCGTTGTCCAGTATCCAGGAAGTAGCACAAAGCATGATTTTGCCAAGTCACGGTATCCTCACATCGTGTGAGTGGAAGAGTTTCCTGGGGAGAAGGATAAGCAAAACTGAATTACTAGATCTCCCAAACTTTAAGCTTAGCAACAGCTTTGTCCCAGAGAAAGTTATTCAGCTTGAGCTTCCCTAATGAATAATGCAGAAGGACTTGAAGTACCAGAACAATCTTCTTGCCATTTATGGATGCTAAGTTACCCAAGACAAAAAGCAAGATGCTAGTTTTGTAAACAGCTATTCTTTGGTAAACATTTTGGAACGCCTCCTTTTTCCACCCATAAGCAAAGAAATCTTCTTTGTGCCTGTAAAAATAAAACAGCCTTAGCAGAGAAAGTCTGTGTTAAGCTCCTTCATAGAAAGAGCCAGAAAAACTTTGAGATGCGCTTTGAATTGGGAAATAAAAAAAGAGATTCTCGGATTTGGTCTCCAGGGCAATATTTTGCCAGCATCCAAAATCATTGTATACCCTACTTACAACAGATCAGCTGGAGATAATGCGAGGGAAGAGCATCAAATCATAACATGAAGTTTGCTGGAATGAGTCAGATTCTTGATATAAGGGCTTCCTTTCAGTAGGCTGAGATTTTCTTTCAGGAAGATGCTTCATGAGGAGACGTGTCTTGAAACTGTAAGACTTTACTTGCTGTTGTGGCTTTCCGTCTGCATGGAAACTGAGCGTGGCCCAGCTAGCTTGGCAGTAGGAGCACAAGGATAGGAACAGCGTGCCATTGAGAAAAGACATATTCACCCTTGCCTCAGTGAAACAAGGTCATTTCAAGATCATCTCAGAAAGAGATGACATGTAGGCCGTGTTTTCTTGACCTAGACCTCTATTTAACTGGAGTGTATTTCTAAGCACAGAGCAGAGCACACTGCAGGGGTGTCCCATGGCTTAGCATTCACTGTTCCTAATCCTGAATCAAAAGCTTACTTTGAACAGCCCTCACACTAAAATTTCATGCACTGCTTGCACAGCGTTGGCAGAGCTACACTAGTTTTTAGGAAACTGGTGCCAGCATTCCTGTCCAGAAACATCCTGAGCCATAAGTTAACTAACAGATTCATATTGTTGCCTGTTTTGATAAGTAGGATTTCTTTTCTCTCCCAGTTTTGGCTGTGCCACCAAATTACTGGAATGTGCTGACAGGGTGTCCAGTACATTGCAAGCGTAGCATACAAGGCAGTGTAAGAAGAACTGGTCTCATGAGATGTTAGAGTAGCAGTAACACCCCATCACTGTTCCGGTTTATAAGAAAACTTTTATCTGGCAAGCGGCAGGGCATTTTGAACGCATTCAGAAAGCGTGCTAAGCACTTTGAAAGCTGTCAGCGGCGGGCAACGTGGCACATGTGCTTGACTGATCTTCATTGCTTTAAAACTTGTGACTTCAGTGGATGGAGTTAATCCTGATCTACAGCTTGATTCTGTACCCATGGTTTTCTGTTTGCGTGTTTGTTTTTTACAAACTGGTCATTCAAGTCAGATGAGAATACGGCCCAGTAACATCCTTGATAAGCATTTCTGAAAGAGACTGCCCCTTTGATGGTAGATTCTCTAGGCATGAAGATGTTTTTCAACTTTGCCAGAACCACCTACAGTAAGGTTTACCTCAGGATTTTGGAGTTTCTCAGGTTTCTCTCAGGTGGCTGAATTCTTTGTGTTAGCTTGTACGCAGCTCCTTATAACTATTACAGCTAGAAAATCCTGTTTTGATCTCATTTACATCACAGTTAATCCAAAGAGATTTTGAAGAACTGGGAACAGGAGCTCTTTATTCATCTTAAGACAAGATAGAAAGTTCTGGGAATGGATTTTATTAATTTTTCCATTCCTTTTGGCAAGTGTAAGGCTTCCTTAAAGCAATCCACTAAGAATTTCAAATTTCAATACTTCTTTTCTGGATACACCTTAAAGGAAACTTGTTCCTCAAATAGTGTTGAACATCTTTTCCCATGAATATAGACTCCTTTCAAGTATCTCAAACTACAAGACTCCAAAAATGGCACACCAAAACCAACTAAACGGTATTGAAAAATTCTGAGTCACTTTATATTTAGATTGCTTCTTTAAAGTAGAAGACTTCTTTAAAGTAGAAGACTTCTTTAAAATTACTATCTGATATCTGTCATTGGACAACTTCTAAATACATTGTTGGAACTGCCTTAGGAAAGAAAGTTCACTGTAGTTATTTGCACTTGCTGGAAATTTAGTTTGAATTTCTGATTTTACATTTTTTGTTGCAGGGATGGTTTTTTACTTGCAAATGGATAGTTTCAGTTCAAAAACTCTGGATGTATGGGTCTCTCAGTACTGGGACCGTAAACTCCAAGGCATAATAAATAGCTTGGGTCTATAATATGCAGTCTAGCAGCAGATGTTGTGGGAGAACTGTTGTTGTGCTCAGTGATCACTAAATCAACAACTTACAAAGAATTTAAAACTTACAAGGAATCTCCCTTGTAAGTGCCTAAGATCTCTGTCTGTGCCTGAGATCAATAAAAGCTGTCCAGGATACTCAGCCTTAAAGACAGAATTATCAATACCACAAATACTTCCTTTTAAGCCTGAAAAAAAAGCAGCATACCGAGTGTCTCTATGTAGCAGAACAAACACAAATCAGAATTATTTAACATTGAAAAGGAAAAAAATTAATTTCCAATTAGCATGCTTTCTGGACAATGAGCTACTTCAACGAACAAGTGTCATTATTCTTATTGTTGTTGCAAACTGTTCATTTGCCCCCAACTAGCACCAGAAGACTCCTCATGTTCTGGAGTAATATCATCAATCAGTTTCAGTCAGTTGAGCTATCCAAATAGAAGCGTATAGTCATGTCCCAAAATCGAACAGTGAATTAACAGAGAATTAATAGTAAAAAACAGTTCCAACACAAGAAATTAATCAAAATCATGCTTCGATATGTAGAGGATCTTCTCTTCCACAGCAGAGATGCTAGGGTGATGTGGGTTAACCCCGATGGGCAGCTCAGCCCCACACAGCACTCCCTCACAGTGGGATGGGGGGAGAGGATCAGAAGGCTAAAAGTGAGAAAACTCATGGGTTGACATAAAAACAGTTTAATAGGGAAAGCAAAAGCTATGCGTGAAAGCAAAACAAGGAATTCATTCACTCCTTCCCATGGGCAGGCAGGTGTTCAGCCATCCCCAGGAAGCAGGGCTCCAGCACACGTAACGGTGACTTGGGAAGACAAACGCCATCACTCCGAATGTCCCCCCCCCCCCTTCCTTCTTCTTCCCCCAGCTACATATGCTGAGCATGACGCCATATGGTGTGGAATAGCCCTTTGGTCAGCTGGGGTCAGCTGTCCCAGCTGTGTCCCCTCCCAGCTTCTTGTGCCCCCCAGCCTACTCGCTGGTGGGGTGGGGTGAGAAGCAGAAAAGGCCTTGACTCTGTAAGCACTGCTCAGCAGTAACTAAAACATCCCCGTGTTATCAACATTGTTTTCAGCACAAATCCAAAACGTAGCCCCATACTAGCTACTGTGAAGAAAATTAACTCTATCCCAGCCAAAACCAGTACAGGTGAGCATTGAACATTCCTAGCTATTGAACTGCTGCATCACTAAACTGGAAGAGCTGGGAAGGGAAAAAAATCACTCCCTTTTAGAGTATTCTGTTGAAACACAATGTCTGATAATCATTTATTTGCTCATACATGGGGATTTGGAAAATATACTTACACGTGTAACAAATTAGACTTCAATCAAATTTAGTCACTTCAGCTTTTGGGGGGACTATCATTTCATCTCTGAAGAGCCAAATATAAGAAATTATATGATGAAGGTTTCTGTAGAAGGTTTTTGTTGGAGGCTTGGACTCTCAAACTCTTCAGGAGTGCTCTGATCTAGTGCTTTGGTCTGAAACAATGTATGTAGAAGAGATAATCAGAAAATTCAGATAAGATGCAAAATTCCACAGCATTCCCTTCCTCCATTTTCAAAGTTGAAATCTATTCAAAATGGTCAGGTTACCCTGGTTATAGTATTTACTGTCTTATATTCATATACTGTTGTTTGTATTAGTTATACTTGTGACTCATGTTTGCAGTTTATGCTTGTAATTTGTACATTTTCTAGAATAATTAAATAGATTTACACTAGAGAAAAAGCAGGATACGTGAGAAGTGCACTGGCTCCATCATATATAAGTGTAGGGCTGTTCCTTCAAAGGGGGCTGACGGTTCTGTGCAAGCTAAACAACTGGGCCAGAACCAAAGTTTAACCTGCACCATCCCACTAACCTCAGTGAACAAAGACAACTCTGCACAGCACATAAAAGAGGAAATTATGAGAAAATCTCCCCAAGTGTTCAAAATCTCCCCATTCACGTGTTCAGTTCTATAAGAGAAAGTGATTCTTCTAGTCCTGAGAGAGTAAATAATTTTCTATATCCAAGATTTTCACTCTTTGGTAAAACTAACAGTAGCTGTGTCAATTATTAATATCTAATTTTTTCTAATTTGTAATATGTCATACAGTACCATGCAGAAATGTCTCAATTACACACAGAGTACTTTCATTAGATACGCTTCCATCCAAACCTGTTACGTCGGCAAATACTTCTGGTTTATGGTATATAAGAAAGGGTCTCAGATACATTTATGAAAAAATCAAATTGCCATTTTCATACCATTAAAATATGTCTATTTTCTGAAGTCTGACCAAGGTGGAGTAAAATGGTATCCATGAGAGTATCAAAATACACAAATAAGCGGAGATTTGGAAGACTGGAAAAGCAAACAGCTAAGTAGGCCTTCTGGGCACAACCCCATTTTTTAGGATACTGGTTGCAGTTAAACAGATTATGGTGTGTAATAGAGTTGATTTGCAGTCTTCATCACTCCAGTGTTGTTCAAATTTTGCCTTTTGGCCACTTCCCTACTGAGTGAACTTCCACAAGAAATGTGCAGTGCTCAGCATTGTTGGTGTTCTTTTTCCCATTATCTCTGTTAAACGGATAAGGACTACACATTTCATTTAATTTCTGAGAGTATCAGCCCACAGGCCAGAGATTTTTTACGTCCTCTGTTATCTGTAAAATGAGCACCTCATGGCTCATGTACCAGGTTATCACAATAGTAAGCCTGCCTTTCCATCTTTTTGACTTGTCCTGATACTATCCAAGGCTAGTTAATGAGTTTCCAGTGAATGAGTTCTGAAGTGGACCCAATTTTTCCAAAGGCTCAAGCTCTATTTTCCTCCTCTCGGAAGAGAAGGCAGACCTCGGACTTCTTCTGGCCTTTGCGTTTTCTAGAAATCTTCTTTAGTTTTGGATAATTTTTATTTTTTGGCATAAGCTCTGTGAATGAAACTGGTTCCCAGGAACATAAAATCCAGATAGCTCAATTCAGTCTGACTGATATTGTCCAAAAAATAAACACATTGACATGAAAAGCCTTCTGGGGATACAGCTCAATTTTAGCACATCTGTTCAGCTTCTCAGAGCAGGCGCATCCCCTGGTATCTCTTAGCATTTATTAGATCCTGCAGATGCTGACTACCCCATCTGCTCTCCTCACTGAAAGTGAGAAAACCTAAATAGCAGCGGAGATAAATGACCCCATCTCAGCACGTGGGAAGCACCGCTGATGAGTCCCAGCGGGGCTCGCAGGGGGTGCCGCATGGCAGCCTGGCCCCCCGTAACTGGTAATGGGGGGGCAATTGCCAGGGATAACGGGGGGGCAACAGGCAAAGCCAGTTCCCTTCACGCAGAGTGAGGTGGCCACTCTGGCCCCTGCCAGGGCAGCACAGGAGTCCCAGGGGTCCCAGCGGTGCTTGAAGAGGGAAGCGCTGTGCCCCGGCACGGTCCTGGCGCACCCCCCAGCGCTCAGCCAAAATTTGGCTGCTCCTGTGGGCTGAGCGCGGCCGCAGCTGGTGCGTGGTGTCGGGCGGCTGCTGCCTGTCAGCCGGGCTGAGCAAGGGCTCTTCTGCTGGGAACTTGTTGGAGCTTGACTCACGCCTTTCCCTCGGCTGTGCAACACGTTTGCGTTGCAGAGTCTCCAGGGAATTCACACACACAGTAAGAGAAACACCAGCAGGCTTTCCGCCCAGACTTCGTTGTGACTTTTCCCTATACGTTTTGTTAGCTTGCGTATTGGCTCTTCTGGCCTAACGAGTGTGCTTATAGAAACTGTTCTCATTTCATCTGAGGTCACCTACACTAAAATCTGCCTGAATCCTGTGGTCACTAGATGCAGTCACTGCAGGACAAACTTAAGGTTTTTGGTAACCTTAGTTTTTAATTACCTTTTCTGGAAAAGTTTGGATTTTTTTAGTAATAACCTTACCTCTGAAATCTCTACCTGGTAGTAGCAGCCACATAACTGTAGTATGGTTTGTCTTCAATTCCTAATACCTGTTCTCAGTCCTGTTGCTGTGATAGTATTTTTTAGTTATTCTTGTATCTGTTTACCCGAGTATACGCTTCCACTTTAAACCTATCGTATTTGTAAGACAAATTAATATTTCCGAAGAAACTAATTTTGGACAGTAAGACAATGGACAGGATCCAGTGGAACAGGCTTCCAAGAGACAGTTATTCTGCAACTAAAGTTCAAAAGACAATGATATAAGAAAAGACACAGTTTACACTGGACTTCTCTGTTCACTGAAGAACCAAAAGATGTGACTTTATGCTTGGATGTAAAAGCAGTCCCAGGAGCATGATGAATATGATGTTGGGAAACAACACATTGCTTCCTTCATTTGCTTGTACCGTGTGAACCATGAATGAAACCCTGAGCTTAATAAGAGTTTTGTAAATAATCCATGTAAAAATCAAAAATAATATCAATTGATTATACATACAAGGGTGTGAGTAGGTAACATGATACAGCCAGTAGAAACCGTTGGGGTTGGTGGAATTGTGTCCTGCTAGAGGATATACCTACCCTATCAGTTTTGCGCAGTTCCCATTTTGTTCGAGGTCTGCAGGCAAGAGGGGAATGCACAGCTCCTTCCACAGAAGAAGCGGGACGCAGGTGAGAGGAGGGTTTGGTCACCGAGTGTCCACCAACAGGCAGCATGGATGTGTGTTCAAAATACTGCCTTCCAACATATTCCCAGCAGGCCACGTGCTCTCCCGGGTCCCTCATTGCCCTGAGCCTAACGTCAACCCCCTGACACAATCGTCTCACAGTGGGACCATCACTTTTGTTGCTCACAATCTTGTCAGACTTCAGCCATTTCTTCATCTGAGCTCAGAGCTCTTCCTTCCACAGCAGGCACCCCCCAGGCAACCTGCAACCATTTCTTTGCCAGTTCTCAAGTCAAGAATTGCCTCTCTCCCCTCCATCCGCATCTCCTTTCTCATCCCAGACTCCTTGCTGAACCAATTGTAAGCATTGGGCTTGCCTCAGGCTGCTATAATTCTTTTTTTTCCCCAACAACACTTCAACCATTTCCAAAAACTGAATTGCTGGGGGAGAGACAGTTTGTTCCAGTCCTTGGCATCATCACTTTGTAACCCTCTAACTCCTCCATGGTTTTAAGCTGTGACTTGAAAATCCTAGTGGGTGGCATGGTCCCTCTGATTGGGGGGATATAATTCCCGTCTTTGCAAAAATCTGCCTAAGCTTGTTCAAGTCTCTCATGACTCCTCATGCTGACCACACCAAAAAGAAGGTATTAGCCCAGAAAAACTAAAGGCTGAGCATGCTGTTGTTTGCAGAGGGTTGTTAGCTCCCCTGATGCAGGGTGGGAACAGGATGCTGGACTCTCTTGAGCTTGCAGTGATTTTCTGCTGGCATCCAGCTGGAATTTAGGAGAGAGCTGACTGATTTTAAAAACTAGGGTTGCTCATAATGACATTGTGAAGATGAGGGAAATGAGTCAATGAGCACACATAGTGACAGTGGGACCAGATAAAGCAAGAACTAGAAGATACAGTGGAAGGCAGAGATGGGAGTGGGGATGTGGGAACGTGTTAACCCAGAGTTTGGATGAAGCACTGTGACAGAAGAGGAGCTTGGGACCAGAAAATTAAGATACCAGGAGAAGACAGAGGAAGACTGTATTACATGGCAAAGTTTTGGTAGTCAGGGGGCTGCAGGGGTGGCTTCTGTGAAAAGGCACCAGAAGCTGCCCCCATGTCAGACAGACCCAGTTCCAGACGGCTCCAAGACAGACTCACCGCTGGCCAAAGCTGAGCCCATTAGCAGCATTGGTAGTGCCTCTGTGACAGTATATTTAAGTGGTAAAAAAAACCTGTGCAGCACCAGCTGGGAGAGAAGAGTGAGAACATGTGAGAAACACCTCTGCAGACACCAAGGCCAGTGAAGAAGGAGGGGCAGGAGGTGCTCCAGGCGCCAGAGCAGAGATTCCCCTGCAGCTGGTGGAGAAGACCATGGTGAGGCAGGCTGTGCCCCTGCAGCCCATGGAGGTTAACGGTGGAGCAGATATCCTCCTGCAGCCCATGGAGGAACCCATGCTGGAGCAGGTGGATGTGCCCTGAAGGAAGCTACAGCCTGTGGACAGCCCATGCTGGAGCAGGCTCCTGGCAGGAACTGTGGCCCGTATCGAGGAGCCCACAATGAAGCAGGTTTGCTGGCAGGACTTGTGACCCCATGGGGGACTCACGCTGGAGCAGTCTGTTCCTGAAGGACTGCACCCCATGGAAAGGACCCATGCTGGAGAAGTTTGTAAAGGACTGCAGCCCATGGAAAGGACCCACATTGGAGAAGTTTGTGAAGGACTGTCTCCCCCCATGCTGGAGCAGGGGAAGAGTGTGATGAGGAAGGAGCGGCAGAGATGAAATGTTAGGAAGTGACTGTTACACCCATTCTCCATCCCCCTGCACCACTCGGAGGAGGAGGTAGAAGAGCTGGGAGTGAAGTTGAGTCTGGGAAGAAGGGAGGGGTGAGGGGAAGGTATTTTTAGATTTGTTCCTATTTCTCATTATCCTACTCTGTTTAATTGTCAATAAATTAAATTAATTTCCCCAAGTCGAGTCTGTTTTGCCCGTGATGGTAATTGCTGAATGATCTCCCTGTCCTTATCTTGACCCACAAGCTTTTCATCATATTTTCTCCCCCGTCCAGTTAAGGAGGGGGAGTGATAGAGCTGCTTGGTGGGCATCTGGCATCCAGCCAGGGCCAAACCACCACAAAGATTAACATTGTATTAGAAATCTGGGAACATTGTCAAATAATGATGAGCATAAAAGAGGAATCCACATGAAAATCTGATTAATGTGCTGTTAATCAGATTTTTTAAAACATATAAAAGTATTAAGTAATGAGAATAGAATACAAGTGTAAGTAGCCAGAGTAAATAAGCACGTATACACATTGAGTGAGCCAAAGATGATCTGAATACTTAGTGTCATCAAACATACACATCTAGGGACTTGATTAAAGCCACACAAAACATGTTGTTAATTCTGCCATTAACTCCTGGAAACTCAACTTTGCAAAATTTATTGTATTTATATCATTACTTAAGAGTTTACTTGAAGAAATATGTGCATATACATGGGTGTAGTAGCTGAATAGAAGAGCTGGGAGTAAGAGTAAATGACAAGACGGGTCATAAAGTCTCAATATAGGCTCAATTGTCTTCATTGTATAATTACACCTGTGCTGGTTTTGGCTGGGATAGAGTTAATTTTCTTCATAGTAGCTTGTATGGGACTATGTTCTGGATTTGTGCTGAAAACAGTGTTGATAATACAAAGATGTTTTACTTGACTGCAGTTGCTAAGTAGTGCTTATACTAAATCAAGGACTTTTCAGCTTCCCATGCTCTGCCAGGTGCACAAGAAGCTGGGAGGGGACACAGCTGGGACAGCTGACCCCAGCTGACCAAAGGGCTATTCCATACCATATATCGTCATGCTCAGCATATAAAGCTGGGGGAAGAAGAAGGAAGGGGGAGACATTCACAGTCATAGCATTTTGTCTTCCCATTTGTCCAACCATTACGTGTGATGGAGCCCTGCTTTCCTGGATGAACACCTGCCTGCCAGTGGGAAGTAGTGAATGAATTCCTTGGTTTGCTTTGCTTACATCCACAGCTTTTGCTTTCCCTATTAAACTGTCTTTATCTCAACCCACGAGTTTTCTCACTTTCACTCTTCTGCTTCTCTCCCCCATCCCACTGTGGAGGAGTGAGCAAGCAGCTGTGTGGGGCTTAGTTGCCGGCTGGGGTTAAACCACGACAACATCCCAGATCAACATCAGGCTATCAGCTTTTGATGTTTCTACAGTGAAGCAAGGTTACTTATGATTCACAACTAGGAGAATCCTAATGCCCATTAAAAAGCTTACACTGGCATGGTCTGTTGTTGAATCAGACACAAAATCTGCATAGAAGCTTAATGCTCTCCCCTTTCCCTGTCCTAACATGGGGGTTTTTTAATATAAAATATCAAATTTGATGACATCACTTGTCAAGGATGAGAAGAAATTAGCTTTCTAAACAGCTATAGACCACAAGATTCTTCCCTGATTTACAGAGTACATTTCATCAATAGTGCTAGACAAAAAGTGAAATTCATTTAAATAATAAGCATTGTGCATCCAGAATGTCTTTTGACACTACTCTGCCTCATTTCCCAACTTGTTCTCTTCTCTTCTTCATTCCTTCTCTTGCTAAAGGTGTAAACAAGTGATTCTGTGATACTAATAGTGCCTAGTTTCCTACAGATTCATGTCTGATGTTTGGTTGTCAGTTCAAATTTGAGTTTTCAATTTGGTTGTATAACAGCTTCTGTGTCTTCTCCTGTATCTAATGATTTGAGCTCACATTGTAGCTTTTCCTTCAGATGATGCTCTCACAGCAACTCTCTTTTCTCTTGGCCATTGTGGTGTCAAACAACTTGTAATATTTTGTGAAGTTTACCCCTTTGGTGTATTTATTTGATGCTGGACAACATGTTTTGAATTTGTTATGGGCAATTAGAGAGTTTGACACAGAGAGGTTCAGACAACATGAAGAGATGAAACCAAGTTGGAAAAAAATTCAATCTGCCTCCACACTAGACCCCTACATTGGCTTATTTGTGTTATTACCTTCAGAGGCCTGAAGGTAATATCATATTAGACTTAGTCCAGGAAGTCTTAGTCCTAATAATACATATTAGACTTAGTCCAGGAATGCTTTAAAATCATGCTTAGAAAGCTGAAAAAGAGTAAGGGGAGGTTGCTGGATGAGAAGCAAGATGACAAATGTGAAGGAGAAAAGCTAGAAACTAGGACATGCCAGAAAGGAGAAGCATAGTGGAAGTGAAACAGCAGGAGCAAGGCAGGGATCTTGGAGGGGAGTAGCTGTCTCTAAACTGGTTGCAGCCTTCTCATTTAAGCTGCTGTGTTTTCTTAAGGCACCTCTGTGTTTTCAGAGGCCTTTCCTGAGCTCAGGATGCGAGGAGCTGTGCTCTGCCACAACAGAGAGCTGCAGGATCACGGCAAGCAGCGCTCACACCAGGGGAGCACCGCTGCAGAAACTGCAGTAGTGCTCCCTACTTGGCCCCCAGAAACCTGCCAAGAGTGCAAATGCCTAGAACTTGGGATCTTACATCACCTGAGCCTTGTACGATGCTGGTACTTATCATTAACAGTCTCCACAAAGGCACACGTTCTGCTGCTGGTTAGAAACGTGCTCTGATACAGCCGTGTAATAGGTGGCAAAGAATATGCATGTTTTATCTCCTTCCCCAGACAGATTTCACCAAATGATGAAACTAGTCACATCCATTCAAGCAATTCAGAGAAAACACATGAAAGCACCTTTCCCACAGGCTGCTCTGCTGTGACTTGTCCCGAGGAGTGGACACTGTGCTTTAAGCAGCTAATTATTCAGCAACTAGATAGCATGCTGCTGACAAGCTAGCTGATTACTTATTAAGAGTTATTCAGTTATTCCACTCATTTTTATTTTACACATGTCACATTACACCATCTTTACCAATCCTTCTGTTTATCCCCTGGCAATTCAAAATAAGTTGAGTCCATGAGAATTATCTGTCTTAAGAGCTGTGATACCCAGGTATTGCAGACACGGCAAGCTTTTTATTTGATTTAGAAATGACTCAGAAGAGCTCTCACTCAACAGCGGGTGCCACATGTCTAAAGAAATAACACACTGCAGGTGGCATTTGCAGCGGCTATTGTGGTGCCTTTGGTGATTTCTTTTTCTTAAAATTTAAAACTTATTGTACTAATGATAAGCATCAACTATGAGGCATAACTTGTGTTTCTAGTTTAGAGTAGTTTTATCTAAGATCTTTAGATCCAAGTATTCAGCAGTTTTAAACACGGAGTGCCTCAACTGAGTGGTGCCAAGCTTTACAAAACAGCAGTTCTGGGTCTGCACTGTTACTCAGTGTATCAAGCACTGGGTCAATATAGGACTGCTTGGTGGCCTTGAACACTGTGGTCGTATCACTGCTCCTCAGTTTCCCCACTGAGAAAAAATAAAATGGAGACAGTGCTACTGATTTTTTTGGGAAGGTATGGTGATGTCCATAGATGCTGTATGAGCACCACAAGTTGAAGTCCAGGTCTACAGGGTAGAAGTCCGCACATGAGGTAATTGTTTGGACTCCCTTTGTAGTCAATGAAAAGAAATAGGAAACTCCAGGGGATGATTTATCTCACCCTAAAATAGTAACCCAAAATAGGGCAGATGAATCCCATCTTGTAAGTGTCTGTTTGTCTGCAATGACTATAAAAGGAGTCAAGGAAACTAGCTCTCAAGTAAATGTCAACACTACAAACACATGAAGTTCATTAAAATTATTCCATCTGAAGGTCTCCGCTGGTCACAGCAGGGACCTCAAGATGCTGTTATTAGCCTCTGGCCTTTCCCTGTGCAATGAGCCTTCAGACTGAGAGGACCCTTTAACTCCTGCAAAAGGGCAACCAGGAGAGTGAAAGAAACTTGCAAACTGCTGTCAGTCTGCTCTGTACAGAGATGGTGAGAGAAAACCTCTATCATAGCATTACTGTGGATCTCTCAAGCTCCAGATTCTGGCTATCTGGCTAAGAACATGTACTCTGCCATGACAAGGACAAGTGCATGCCATACTTATTGCGGAAGTCCCTAGGGAAACACGGTTTGGTCATAGCTCCACTCTACTAAGTGCTGTACTATCATCTAGAGACAGTCTGTACCACAAAAAGCTACACAGGCAAGACAATCAAAGTATTGTGGTCCATCCCTTAAAGATGGGGAATTGAGGCAGAGAGAGATTTAAAAGTGACTTGCCCAAATTATAGAGGAAGTCTGTGGTGGGACCTTGGTTCTCCCAAAGCACAGTCTATAACCACATGCTTCTGCTGGCTTGCAGCAATATTGCTAGTTTTGGGACAGAGGGACTCATTTCTATCAGGGCTGCGCTTACAGATGCTATGTGATTTGCTTTTTGTGTAATTTGGCTTAATTTCTTGTAAGTGAAATGTTTTACAATCCAGTGCATAACTGCACAGTCTCAAACCCTATCATCGAGTCAATACTCAGCTCTTTGGCCAGGAGGGAATGGAAGAAATCACTTGAGTGACTTTCAAGACGTTTCAAAAGACTCCATTCCTCAGCCAAAGGATGTGAAGACAATCAAGGCTATAATAATGATAGCTTGGAAGCTAGCAGGTTGCTTGGTTATATTCTCAGCATGAAGCTAAAGGTTTAAGGTTATACATATGTAGGACCAAGCATCAGCTGCTGCTAAAATAAGTGTTCAGATTCCAAGCACGGAAAATTTACACAAGGTTTATTTGCAAACTCATAAAGTTTCCAAAATCATGGGTTTGGATTTGCAATTAAAATCCAAGGTCATAAACAATAATTGTTGGTCTCTGATGAAAAACACATGAGAAACACTTTTCAAGAGAGATGGAATTTTTCCCACTATAACAAAAAAGAAGAAAAGGAAACATCTCAGTTGTTAAATACAAATGAACAAAAGTTAAAGAGTAAATTGTGTTTTGTTGAGAAACACTTAGTAATGACATGATTCAATATTATTATGCCATGGTGATCACGTACAGTCACTGTAAAAAACAAAAAGTGAATCTCTGCTTCCAGTACAGAGGATTAATCTTGCCCTTTGGATAGAAACTACATTAACCAGATCCCTGGCTTTCATGCTTTTTAATTATTGTTACAGATCAGCAAAGGAATCAGCTGTTTTACTCTCATAAGTCACTTCTAATGGCTGTCGGGATTCCCGTGATTACCTGTTATTCATTCTGCAAGTTGTAATTTCCAGTCCCGAAAGCTCTTCATACACAGAATTCTTGTATTTGTCACCAGAACTTAGAAGAAAAGCATTGTTTCAGGTCATTTTTATACTGTGACCATAGTTTAGTTTTATGCATCTTCCTTTCACTTTCCATAAGACACATTTTGAAACGTTTTAAAATATATAAAATAAATGCCTTCTCTCTCTCACACAAATAATGGATTCATATCCAAGTATCAGGATCTAATGTTATGTGTAGGAACAATTTTATTTGAAATTTGGGACATTATATCAATCAGTGAATAGCAAAGACAAAGTCAACATGTTTTCCATTTCTCTTACCAGAAAAGAAGAGGAAGGAACTTAAAAGACACTGATTTCAGGCTGATAAAAGGCAGTACTTGCAGGTAATCTCTTTTATTCACAGCTAATCTCTTTTACACAGTATCATGAGGTGTATCTGAGGCAAAGAACTTAGCAGAATTTGGATAAGACATGGACTTTCATTTGGAAAATGAGAACTGTAGTTAGATAACACACTACAATAATTTAAAATGGAAACAAAACGTAGTGATTCCACCAAGAGACTCACATTTCATTCCCTGCTTGAGAGGAAACTTTCAGCAGGTTATTTCCTAACTGTCTTTTGCACATTCATTGGGGATTTGATCAAGTCTGCATAAGACACCAGCCTGCTCATCTGAGCCAGCACTGGAATAAGATCTAGATGGGAATGTTCTGATGAGGTAAAACCTTATCCAAAAGTGATGGTGTATTCAGCCAGGCTGCTGTGTTTGGAAGAGCTTCTGTTGGAAAACAGCTGTTGAATCCTGAGGAACCCCTACCTGGATGCCAGAGCATGAAAATGCCTTATCTGTGTTCAGCGGCAGGCCAGCAATGCTGTCCTTGGGGCGCAGCAGGTTGTCTGCCTCAAGTAAAAGGTGTCATAAGTAGCTATAATTGAAAGTTTTTAAACAAAATAGATGCATCTCCAAAAGAAAACATTGTTTTGCCAAAATTGAAAGTTTTAGTGGAATTATATGCTTTCAACTGTTGTTTTGTTTTGGTTTTTTTCTGTGAGTTTTATCAGTACTGTGGTAAAACTTTTGACTGAAAGGCAGAGTAAAAAAGTGCCAGGAGCACCAGTGATTTTATGCCCTTAGCTTGCATCCTGTCTAGCCTCAGCTTACTGGGCCCATGAATCACCTCTCAATCTGCATTCATCTGTCCATCAGATAAATCCCTCAATTTATATGGAGTCAACGGAGGTGTCGTGGATTTTGCCACAGAAACATTTAACAGTCCTTCCTGTGATTATTAAATCCATTTTACCCTTTTCAAAGACAGTAAAATCAAGATTGTTTCAAGGAAACTTGATGCAGCTTCCATATATGGGTAAAAAATCATCCTTTTCTGCTGCCAGTGCCGGTGGCAGTTGCTGGTCTGATCTCCCTTTGTGATCAGCCACAGGTGCCTCCGGCCTTCTGAGCTCTGGGAGTAAAAATCCAGATTTTCCCCATGCCTGCTTTATTCTCGTTCTCACAACAAATCTCTCCAAGGATGGCTTCATGCCCTGCCCCATGGCATGCTCTTTGAAGATACAGTGCTCCACACCCTTTTCCCCAATCATTCCCTCTCCTTCAACAGAGACCTCCACCTCACAAAAGCTGTTTCCCTTGTACTTGCAGACCACTGAAGGTAATGCCCTGGAAAGACAAGGATGCAGGCTTTCTAATTACTAAAACATTGCCTATGGGAAGTCAGCCTACAGCATTCATGTACAGCTTTTTTAGACAAGCATTTTCATGCCCTTCTCCTGTGCTCTTTTCCCCTATGCTAACAAAAGGCATCCACAGTTACCTCACTGTCTTTTTTCAGACCCTAAAAAGATAAATCCTTCGCAATTGCAGGCAGCCAAGTATTTCACATTCAACACAGAGTCCAGAGAGCTCTACACTACATGATCCCATATACCAGAAACCACAAAAAAACCCTGAAATCTTTGGATGTTATTAGAAGCATTTATACAAGAAAGACTGCCAAAACTAGCCTGTCCCAAAGGAAGGGACCAGGCAAAAGTGGGGGAAATGCAGTATCTTAGGTCCCTGTCATAGGCAGGGGGTTTGTCAGATGAAAATAGAACAGAGGAAGGCAATTCCCCCACCAAAATCCAAAGACCAATCCATTAGTGGTTTAATAGAAAATACAGTAAAAATCCTGAAATATAATGACTGGTTTTAGCCTTGAGGACATGATTAAGGCACATGAACCAAAACGATCTAAGTATCTCAAGGACTTCCCACTGATCGCTGACATATGAGACGAAAATAAAAGCCCATCTTTCCCAGAAACCATGTTTTGCATTGAAGGGGGAAAAAGAGGACATTCTTCCTTGTTCCTACACTCACCTGGCAGAGGCCCTGAAGCACAGAGCTAATTAAGTATAATATGAATGGAGCGTGAACAGACAGGGTCAACAAACAGCAACCAAGTCTTCCTCCAGCCCATCTTGCAGATATCAGCAAGTTGAACAGCCAGAGTCTCATACGCCAAGTTGTAGATCCTAACTCCAGGATCCTCCCTGTCCTGCTGTAAATGCCTCATGCTCCATCTTGAAGTGATTTCATTTCTTTCCTCCTACTTCCCATGTTGGAAGGCTATTTCTGTGCTTCCAAGAGATACAAATCTTCTTCTAGCTAACTTGTTTTAGGGTGAAATTGTGCTCATTTTGCTTTGAACTACCTTTAAATTTCAACAGTTCTTCTCTTTCCCTGATATTTACCCATCTCCAAAATGTATCTATGAATAGTACACTCAACCTTGACTTTGCTAGGTAAAACTAGCCTAGCTCCTTTAGATCTCCTCTCACAAGACAGGTTCCCCCATTTCTCTTTTGACATTGCAAAAAACCCTGATCACTAGTTATCTTCTGTTCTGCTCTGTCTGTTTTTATCTGTGCGGTCTCTGATTTTCCATTCAGATTGTAAGCTCCTTAGGTCACAAAATATTTTTCTGTTTTGTCTCTATGAGCATCACAGTGTGTTCTGATCTGTGACTGAGGTTCCTAGGTAGTTTACTGCATCAATACAGATATTAATAATCAAATGCAGCAAATGTATCTGAAATCCCACAAAAACTGAGGGAATAATGGCATTGTAAACCTAATTTTCCCAAGTTTCCAAAACTCTCCATTCTGATTCCATTTGAGGAATGGGAAATGCTTCATCCAGAATTTTCCTTTTTAACCAACAATTGCTCACTCTTTTTTTTTCATCCAACAGAAAGCCTGGAAAAGAGATCAAATAAATTCACCAGGTTCTTACTTTCTCTGCTATATCCTGAATGCCCTGACACGTTTGCTTTTTTAAAGGAAAGGAGATGAGTCACACGGATGAAAGAATACAAGATAGGGAGGTGGCTGAGAACAGTAGAGAAAGCATCAGATAATATACAATACATTTATTTTATTACACAGAGAGAGTCATTTGGGAGAGGCACTGGATATGGAAATGGAACAGGGAATGATCTGAAATAATACCTTGCTCTTCCCAGGGAATGAGTGCTAAGCATCGTTCTCAGCACAGGGACCATATTGCACCGTTCCTAAGCCCTGCCTCCCCTCACAGACTTCTGCCACACGTGCGTTGGTTTGATCCCTGGCTGGCATAGCTGTGCTGACAGAAACTCCTAATCTTCAGACAGTTATACCAGCAAACTGTGTGTCTCGTTTCAGGGAAGGGTGTGTTTCTATGGCAGAACAATGCCAGGCTAACTGCACCCACACAAGGAATGCCTTACCTATCAGTCAGCTTGTAAGTAAAGCAATCCAAGAATAAATTTGGCCTTAGTTACCACACCCCTGGGGAGAGGTGTGTAGAATCAAAATGAATATCCAATTAAGGTAGTGATGAGTATTGAAATTTCTGTCTACGTGCCTGATCTGAAGCTCATTAACATTGAATGCTTTATATCATTCTGGTTGTGCAAAGAGCTCTTTAAGTGGATATAAGTTATATCAACCACTACATTTGCATTTTCTTTTAAGCCTTTTCCCTGCACCAGAATGGTGGAAAAAAACCCATAGTTTTAATGATAAATCTGCCCTGCTTTTAGTTTGTTGCAAGAGAAGATAATTGCAGAATGTGGGGGCATTTGCACATACAAAAAAATCTTGTGCCTTCAGGTCAATAGCTAAGAGATAAAATTAATTTTACTTGGGGAATGTATAGTTTTACTAATACAAACCTTATCATGTGCTTTCTCCTTTGCCTTGTCTAGAAAGAAATGAAACCATTGTTCTAAGTGCTTTTTCATGTAACCTGCGAAGAAGTATCCTTTCCAAGTGCACTTAAACAATTCTCCTGCCTTAGAACCTGTAAACAGTTTGATGGAGAAAATTCCAAACAATAAACATACATAAGAAAATGAAAATAAATATTTAGTTTCACTCAGTTTTATAAAGCATGTATCCCTGAGCAATCTTTCTGTAGTTATGTGACAAAGACTATATAATAAATACTCAGTAATGACATGCTCCGTGGCTTATGAGGTGATAATTATATCCGAATCCATCAAATGGTTCAAAGAGTGCTTACAATCCCACTCATAATTCTTAGATCATAAGGATTCAATTTCAAAGCTGAAGTATTCCGTTAATTATCCCATTGTTTATGGTCAGTAGATGAACTAGATTTGCACCATTGTAGGAGATCTGATGCTTTAAAGGAAACTGGTTAAAAACTGTGCTGTGAGCCTATTATTTGTTCCCCAAGATGGCAAAAACAACCCTATATCTCAGTTCCTTTTTGATTACATGCAGGACCTGCTGCTTTGGAATAGCTTCCTACCCAAACAGAAGAAGTAGAAAGATGAAAAAAACTCTAAAGACTTACATAATTATAGTGCATATAGTAGTAGGTCTTACCATAAAAGGGGGAAAAGACAACACTAGGTTTGTGCTACATATGAAGTGGTGCTTCCCTCAAGCACTGTGACACTATGATTATCTTCATTCCTCTTTCTTTGTATTACTGCCATTTGCAGAGTCTCATGCTCTTTGTTCCCACAGTGATATCTGGCACAGGGATAAAGTGTCCACTAAAGAGTCCAAGTTCAAGCAAAGGGATGGTTGAAAAGGTAAGAAAGTAAGATTTTGGTGACAGAATAAACAGCATAGAGACATTTGTCAAGTATAAACGAATCAGCTATGAATGTGAAAAAGTCATAGTCCTACATGATATAACTGTGTCTGCAAAAAAAAAAGGCTAAACCATGGTTACCATTGCAGCAAGAAGTCTTTCTGTTAGTATAGATAATTCTCTTTGAGGATGCCAGCAAAAGAGCTCCTCCAGGCCTAAGGAATGCCTCCTCTAAGGACATTTTTTGGTATAGTTATTGTATTACAGCTTTCCCAACCAACTCTTCTCAAGCATAGAGAAATCCCCAGACAGCTTCTTATAGCCAAGCTATCACAATGACAGAATGTCAGGGGATAGCAGGAAGCAAGCTTACTAACTATGTATAACCGCTAACATAGATTAAATATGGATAGAAAAGTCCCTGTCCCTGAGTATATACATATATGTTCAGCCTCTCTACCCATAGGTTGCTAGACGGCTGAAATGCCTGTGAAACAGCTTCTGAACCATCACAGTTACAGTGAAACCAGCACTAATTTTGGCTTGCCTTTATATGGCAGAGTATAAACTACTGGCAGACTAAACACTAAAACTGAGGAACTGGTGCCATATCTGTTATTCTCATGCGCCTTTCTTTTGAGGGCATGGGCTTTGACTCTTGCCTTTATACCTGATAGGAAAGCTCGTGAGGTAAGATCTCATTAAAATGATACTCATCCAGAATGAGAATCTCTGGCTGATGACTCCAACCATCCCAGACTTGTTCAGTGAAAAAATAGCCATGGCACTAACTCATACAGTACCAGAAGAAACCTGAAGCAAGTGGGAATGATCCATTGATTTATCAGCCATTCACCCATTTCTTACCTTATTTTGAAGACTAACAGTAATGTTAGCCAACTTTTAAGTAAGACTAACCAGCTTGGTTTTAGTAGACTGAATAATTGCCAAAAACTAGAACGTAACCTGAGAAAAACATTTTTAGTTTTAATTGTTTTTTAATTTTCTATTTATTGTTTTATATTTTCCAGTGCAAAATGTAAATAACACAATACTCAGAACTCAGAAACAACAGAAAGACTGTAACTTTCCTGATACTGGGTAACTCTTTCAAAATCACCTTAATGATTACATTTTTAAGTCACTTGACTGCTTTTGGAAATGTTTCCCACTGATACTAAAAGTACACTCAAGCCTTCGTCTTCAGAGGGCCTCCCTCAGCTTTTTTATGACTTTTAATGTACATTCTCTCTACTTTCCTTTACAGTGCTGAGGAATTATCTAGGCCTGGCCAGGGCTAGTTTTGACAAGTGCCCTCCCATTGACAAGATGGAGTAAGGAACTATTGTTTCCAGTGCCGGTGCTGCAGTATTTCCAGACCAAACTAGAGCAGAAATAGACCGGAAAACTTGCTTTTCAGAACAGCTCACTTTTGAAAACTCAAATCATTTATGTATTTTGGTGCTCATCTGACTCTAACCCGCTCCCCCTCCCAAGGTTTAGATAGCATACTTTGATATATGCCATGAAGGAGTAGCTAAATGGGAAGCTATTCAAAATATACTATGTATGCAGCCTTCATTTCATAATAGTAATGTTCTAAAATTAAGGCTCCATCAGTGCAGAAACATGAGATCATTTCCCAGATTTTTGTTTTAAACCCTGAATTCAGTATAAAGAGTGTGCATGGGTGTGATATCAAACCCACACAAAGACATAAAAACATAAATATGTGAAAGTTTAGTGAAGCTAAACTGGTGAAAGAAGTTGAAGTTAAACCCAAAGAACAAGAGCAGAAACAAGTCCTCCTTTACAATAGCAGAAAGTGCAATTACCCACTTCTGCACGAAGAAAAAAAATGGCCATTGTGTCCTTTTGAAGGAAGTATAAAACAAATAGACAGACTAAATTGTGGTATAACTCCGTTGTGTCCATCGACCTTGCGTCCATTTGAGCCTGACGTGCAGCCTCCAAGGACTGCTGAATTTGAAGCAGAAAGGATTCAGCTGAATCTTTTGATTTCTTTTACTTTTGGATTAGCATGTCTTAGTAAACTGTTTTATCCATTTGTATTATTTTCAGGTATGTGTTTCAACTAGGAAAATCCTGCTGGAGCCAGAAAAGATCTTTGCTCTGCAATACAGTGAACCAGAAAGCTGGTAGGCCTTAAAAAGGATAAACACTTCCCCAAGATACAAAGGCCCTGCATAATCCCGATCTCCAATATAATGTTCTCTGCTGCTAGAAAT
The DNA here is from genome assembly GCF_035582795.1 of Mycteria americana. Lineage (NCBI taxonomy): Eukaryota > Metazoa > Chordata > Aves > Ciconiiformes > Ciconiidae > Mycteria > Mycteria americana. Next base: position 58,414,481 of record NC_134367.1, read on the forward strand.
CACTTCAGCAGTTTTAATGGTCAATAAGCAGTAAACCTTAAATGGACCCAAACTCCTCTCTATCCACGTCATAAATCTGATCCGATAGCAAAGATCAGGAAGCAATGGGCCTCAGGGGAAGTCCACGCTATGGCATCCATACATCCTGTTAAATTGCACAACAAGGAGCTCAGTCTGGAAGAGTTCGTTAACTGCTCAAACATGTAAAAAAAGCCAAAAACCCAGCCCTGCTAAGTAGCATTTACATTCTGCATTAACTCCACAAATGCTGTGAAAATGCAGTTTTAATTCCACCTTCTCTTGCCTGCAGTGTTTGGGGTAGACAACAGAGCACAGTGTTTGGAAGTTGCATAGCAAAAATCTTTCAAAAACATCCAAGAGTTATCAGCTGGGTTAAGACTTTCATGTTAACCCTTATTTTACCTGATTTTCAGGATATAGAAAGGGAAAGAGTTAGATCTGCTGGGAGTATACTTGCAGTTGTTGTGTCTGTAAACTCCAGACATCATAAAAATTATGCTGAATGGGCTTTCTATGTGGACTTGCTGATCTGCCTTAGGTCTGTTTGTGGATCTCCTCCTGGTGAACTGGTGGCTTTAATACAATTTATTTTCATTTATTTTGGAAGTGACTTAAGTTAAACTGAATGGAGGACATTTTAATTACCAGATTAAGTGTTCACACAGGCATGTAATATGGTTTGAGTTCACATTTTTAACTTGCTTAAGTTAGTTTTTCCATATGTCCCTTAGTAGAGGATCTGTACCATAATTTGTAATTATCAAAAATTCTAGATGTTTAAACAATAAGCAGTATGCTGTATGCAATGAAAAAAAACCAAAACATGAAAGTCACAACAGTCAATAAAACATTCTGCAACACAGCATAGGACTTACTTAAACAGATCATCTTGATCTTTAGTCAATCTTTTCTGTCTCAAAAGAAAGAATGTCACAGCTATGTCACTGCTCCATATGTAGTTAGTTAGTTGGGCCACGTTAAGATTAAAACGTTATGCTATCAGAAGCCCTGCCTAAGACCAAAGCTCCATAGTTATTTTCACATGCAAACACACAGGCACATGCATACACACAGAGGCAGAGAGAGTTGTGGCTTGGGTAACTTAACCATTCCTCACTGCATTCAGTTTTTCCTGTTCATCTCAAACCTGGTCAGAGTTTTGTCAGTAAACGCTCAAATTCATTTCCATGTTCACAGCTGAGACCCAGATCTCTGTTTTAGCCAAATTCACCTCTGACATAGCTCTGCTCGCCAGGAAGAATTAGATGTTCAGTTTGTTTTCTCTTAATGTTTTGCAGAATGGAGATGAACAGTTATAGAAGTTTTAGATTATATTTTTTGTAAATACCATCCCCAGCTTAAAAACAAAATAGATTATGTTGTGACATTTGTTATTGAGGAACATTCATGCACATGCATTCACTGAACAGTTGTTCACAATTTTTCATGAAAGATGGGCATTCACTGGAGAGCACTTACCCAGTAGAATATAAAAAGTAAAAGAAATTAATCTAAGCTCATAACTAAAAAAATCACAATTTGTGTGTCAGTGCTGCAGATAATTTGCTGCCTCCTTGGTTTTCATCAAGGAAAGCAAACATATGGGGCACATTACAAAATTGTATGGGAACATATGGTACTGCACTGAAATGGTAAGATCAGTGACACGGGGAAATCCATGATCCATTGGGTAGGAATATTTTGGGCCTCCTGGTGCTCAGCAGTCAACTTTTCTTCTCTAGCATGGCAGAATGTTTTGAGTTAAATAAATGACCGGATATTTTGGCAGCAGTTTTATAGTGGCTTGACCAAGCCCCTGAGAGGTACATCATCCTGACTGTATAGATCTTCTCTGTACCACCAGGAAGGCAAAGAGAAATATAAATCAAAGATTGTGTTCTGAAAGTTTTATAGCTAAAGTTTATTTGCTTCAATATAGAATTATTTAAGGGATCAGGGAAATCTATTGCTCAGTAGGGAGATTCTGCATTTAAGAAAACTTTCTGGATAAGTTAGATCATATTGCACAATGTACAAATACAATGGAATGTTATCGTCCATCTGCCACTGTTTCTGTTTTCATGCACCTAAACCGAAAGAAGAGGACAAATCCTTATTTGTCCTGTGAGGTTTATACTTCAAAGAGACTAAAAGCTATGCAAGCTTTCTTTTCTTCCCACCAGGTGGGGAAGCCAGTGTTTTCATCTAAGAAGAAAAGGTCTTAACTATAAAGAAGTTTGCTAGAATTCTCCTAATTCAGAAATTTCATCTTTTTCAGATGGATGTTAAAGGTATACATTGATATCAAGGGTTTTCAGCCCCTGGAGGACAACTTTATCAAATATTATGTATTGAATATGAGCATAATTCCTATAAGGTAGAGGATCAAACCAAAACCCCTGAATATTCCCAATAGCAGAAATAAGGTTCGGGCATAAGTCCTCAGATCTGCAGCCTCAGTTCACCTCTTTGTGTTTATAGAGATAGTGATTGCACTGCACTCTGAGATTTTGCTCTCATACAGATAATCTGCTTACTTGTATTTACAGGTATTTATTTAGCTCTCACCTAATAACAGAGAAGATATACATTTATCTAATGCTTCGAAGCCTTCTTCAGTATCCCAGACTTTAAAATTGTGTTGCTACGTTCTCAAGCTGCCTAGGGCTAAATTAAAACATTTAATTAGGTAGGGATAAAACACAAACTGTATGTCTAAATAGCCCTTTCCTCCAGGATTGGGAAAGTTATGAGATATAGCCTCAACCTAATTAAAACTTAGGGACAGAAAGATTCAGGCCTGAGAAATGGGTATACAAATTCCAAACTTTGAAGCATTTTGTAAATACAGACCTTTGCAATACTCTACAGCACTCATTACACACACAAAAAAAAAAAAAAAAAAAACAAAAAAAAACCCCACCTCTTTTTTCCCATATAAAGCCCCAAAATTCAGCTGCTCTACTGTTCCGGTTGCCCTGCTTTCTCTCTCTTAAGGGCAGTAAAAAATTCCCACCTCTCAGCATATGTTTCCTGACATTGAGGGAAGCAGATGAGAACCTATGGATGCTGGAGTGAGTGGGGAAGAGAGAGGAGATTATGGGGTATAAGGAAAAAGGAGCTCAAGGTAATAAGTGAACTGTTATCATGGATAGGACAGCTGGTGCTGCTGTTTATACCTCCTGAAAAGGCTCATGTCCAGCATCTTCCCTAGTTTTTGGCAGGGGCTGTCCATCATGGGAAGAGAGATGGGGACAAAGCACGGTTAGCAGTGGAGTGGGATCAGGCTGTTGGAGATCACAGGCATGGAGGCTGTTGAAGGAGTGAGAGGGTGGGGGAAAACTCACTGTGACAGACTGTACCAACATATATTACATGACTGATCCATCCGTGGGGTTTTTTTAGCGTGTAACTGATATCTGAAAATACAGTATCAAAAAAAGTTGTCATTGGGTTACGAAGTCTGGCATTCACAAATTAGGGAACTCCAAAGTGCAAATTGAAAAAGCATTTTAACTTAGATTCATCCTGGTTAAGGCATGCAACAATACAGACTTTTCGTATAGTTGATGGAGACACAAAGGCACTTCTAGAAATCAAGATGCTTCACTTAAAATTAACCTTTAGAAGTTTCTGTCATGCTTCACTATACAGAGAGACTAAGCACTGAACTAAAGCTCCAACAAAAAGTGCATAAAGTTAGGTATGGTGAATACCAACCCTTTGGGTGTGTAGTCTGGCACAGTATTTAACTGTGTGCTTAAATATGAATAATTTTAAAGTATGCTGTTATTCTGCTAAGATTAGCAATGCTATAGTGTTACAATGATAATGCATTCTTTAAAACAGATTATTTTATCCAGAGATCTTGTGTCACCAGCACAAGGAGAAAGATAAAAAGATATGATATATGAACCTGAAGCAGGAGAGAGAGTTCTGTGCCCTGGGTCTCTATGCACGCAGTTTGCCAAGTGGCTTGGCATGATTAAGAAAAAAGCATTGCTGGAACCTTATCCAAGAGCAGATCCAGTTCAGCAGCAGATACTAGCTTAGCTTAAAGCCACTGGATTAGAACTTGGATGGAAATTTAAACATGTACCTTGGTCTGAAATAAGATGTGATTTAGTAGCTTAGTGGAAACAGACACTGGCTGCTTTAAAGTACTTTTTGTCTCCCCCTTTCTTAGTCTCTCATGTCTCAGATATGCTATTATTACAATAACTATAATGCCAGATGAAATAGCAACCTTTTGCTTAAATGATTACTTTTATGACTGTTTAGTTTTATACAGTAGTAGACACAAAGACTATATGGCATTTGAATCATCTACAGTGATTTTCATGTGAAGGGCATTGTTTGTGTAGTGTATCAAAAGTTTCAATATTTCTTTTAAATTGTTAAGCATATAAAGGTCTCCTACAAGTAGCAGCTTTTATGTAAAAACTAACCCCCCTTCTGTGATTTTTTTTCTAAGCAATTCCAAGAAAAAGTGGAGAAAAAAAGACATCTTTGTTAGTTGCCTACAAAATTGGTGTTTTGAAACTAAATCCTTTCATGTATTAGAAAGTTTTCATGAAAAAATACTCAGAGCTGACAAAGAATTCAACTTTCCCATGTTCAGCATCTGAGTTAGCTGGAATGAAAAAGAAGCATGACAAAAGATCGGTGAAGCAATGGGGAAATTATTGCTTGTTGCTGAATAGAAGCATTACATGCTGGGGTGGGGGGTTGTTTTTTGTTTTCCCCATCTCCTCAGAACAGAAATAAACTACATGTTTAACAAGTTTGGAGAAGTCACATTTCCAAACATTAGGCTGGTTCTTTCTGTTCATGTTACAAGAAAACATTGTGAGTCACCATGATTGAGCCAGCCTGACATTAGTCAAATAAAATTAAGTTTGGGCCTGGTGTGAATCTGCTCACTAGGACTGGTCTTTTTCATACCTTGGTCACCTCCAGAATACTTTAGCCATCTGTTGTCAAATCACTTTAAGTCCTTGCGGCAAGGACTGTCATCTTCTTATTTGCAGTTATAATGCCAAGATGCACAAGGCCCTGAACTTTAATTCTTGATGGTCTAAACATGTATTTAAGCCTCTTTGTGGCTCACAGAGCACTGTATAAGCATGGATATCATTCCCTTTTGTGTGGCGTTCATAAAGACCCATTGGGAAAAAGGCAGCTTAAGGTTAATTATACCAAATAAGGAAAATGAAAACATAAGACAAGCCCTGTTCTCTAGCCAGGCTAACGAAGGCTTGAAGAGTGTATCGCACTCCTTGTGTTCACAGCTCCTATAGACATTTCTGTAGGCATTGCATGTCAAGCATTGGCTACATGCAGTGTTCCTTGAGATGGGAACGTTGTCTTGCCTAGATAAAAAGTATTTGAAGGGATTCATCTTACCAAACTTCTGCTATCAAAAAGTTATAGTCATCATCTAAGCCAGTCATCTAGACTCCTCGACAATCAACAGGGAGAGATGGGTGCCTACAGAAAATGATTCACCGTAGACACAGGCCAGGACAAGTCATTCTCTGGAGATGGCCATCCCTCTCCAGTGACTATTAGTTAACTAGTTCAACTTGTTGCCTAACTATTAAATAGCTAATATTAGGTGAGATGAATCCCACACAGTGATGCTGTCTGGACTAGATTAAATTTCCTTAGGACAGGTCTGAGCAACAAAATGCCTCCGTTTTGCCATATTTGGCAACTCTAGCACAAACAGAAAGACAAAACCCAATCAAAACTTGGCTCACAGAGGTAATGACAGCAAAGAAGATATACTGGGATAGATGTTAGCACTGACTGCAAATGACATGTGGTACCCTTGGTGCCCAGAGGGCTTATGCTCTAGTTCATGCCGCAATCACATCTTTGTTTTGCTGTGTAAACAAACAGTAACTCTAGGTATACAAAGCAATTGCAATTTAGCATTTCTATACTGAGCCAATCAAAACCTGTGGGGCATCAAAATAGAATTGAGGCGGTAAAGTTTCAACTAAGTTCAACGTTTTGCCCTGAGTTTACTTGTGCTCCCATGCAAGGCAGGGAGCAGCATATCTTGTGATATTTACTGTTTCCCAACTGTAATGGTCTGCCCACCTCTGCTTCAGTCACATCTCAAGTAGCAATTACTGAACTGCAATGAATTTTGGCCTGGAAAACTGAAATCCATGCTGGTTTGTTTTGACAAATTGTACTGTGCCCTGTCTTCCTGGGTAGCTGGGATCGTGCGATGACAGAATAGACAGTGGCAGGAAAAACTCCCTCAGTGCCAAACAAAGCCAGTTTCTGCTTCTGGATCAGAATTCTTAATTAAGAAAGAAAGAAAAAAAGACTTACTGTGGAGCCATGCCCATGTGTTATCGCAATACATTTTTTGGAATACAGTTTCATAGCAATTCATAGAATTTGGAAAGGTTAGGTTACACCGAGAGCTGGTTTCATTCAGCCACCAGAAATCCATCGGATGTGTTTTAGGGAGGATTTCCTGCTTCTACTGTTCAACATGTGCAAGACCCTGACCTGAACTTTTGTGTCACACTAGAAAGTACTGCTGCTCTTCAGGCAGGTCTGGTACTTTGCCGATTTCTCCATTTTATGAATCAAAACAAACCAAACCCTCAACAGTTTGCTTCAAGCTAAAAAACTCAACTCATTATTCAAGGAATTTCTGAAAAGTAAATGCCATTTAACTGACTAGGTAGAAAGTACCCTCTTTCTGCAGCAGACGAGGGTGGCTTTATGGAAGATAGATATATAATCTTTGCAAGTCTGGAGAATTTTATACACTGCAGCAGTTTAAGATGATAAAGCCCCTAGCTATTTGCTCTGCCACCCTACCAGAGTTTATCATCTTACTGTCAAGTAAGGAGTTAGGAAAAATATGAAGTGGCGTCAACCACTTCAGCCAAAAAAAGAAGCATCATTTAATAGTTTCTGGCATAAGCATGAGGTGGACAGCTGGAGGCAGAAACACTATAATAAACCTCCACAGCAGGGTTACCCAAGCTGATCTGTTAGTTTCCAAAGTGAAGGGCTTTCAAAATATGTTTTTATAAGTGTATTAAGCATAGCGATGGAAACAGACTTCTTTTGAGGTGCCTACCATTAGGTTTTGTGCTGATAAAACTTGAGCTTTAAGTTTATCCTTATCAAAAAAACCTGAGTAAAGCAGAGGATGCACAGAAAACCTTCAGCCCCTCCCTAGACTATGAATACTGTACTCAGAAATATTTGCCCATTAAAACAGTCTAATCATTTACAGTGAGGGATAATCATTTACAGTAAGGAATGACCTCAATGTCTCACCGAGTCCTACTGGTAATGTTACAAGGCTCTCTGTGGCAACATATCACCAAATAAGAAGCCAGATTTAGTCTATTTTATGATGAAGATGTGGTAGAGAAGAACTGCATTTTATGGCATTTACCAAAGGGCACAAAATTGCCAAACCAGATACAAATCTTTCAGCAACTCTTCAGATACAAGTTGGAGCTACTTATTCTTGAGCAAGCACATAGGTCTTTGGCTCTGAAGTCAAACAGTGATTACAGAGCAAAACTAAAGAACTAAAAGAAATCCAGAATTTTTAGAATGCATGCCAAGTCCACAGAGCCAACTGGGGCCAAGACTCTTACAAGAACTTTTTTTTTTTAATGTTTAACGGCTATTTAATAAAGCTTTCTTGGCAGTCATGTCACTTCACTACAGTTCCTAAAGATTTTCAAGAAAAAATTCCATTTAGTTTTTCTTAATTCTTTTTTTAAGCCACTTGTGTGTGTATCATGTGGCAACAAGTCTGAGGGAGAAAAGTAAGACTAGATGTCCATGGACAAGCTCAAACACTCTTTAACTGCAGACCAGCTGTTATTCACATTTCCAGGCTACTCAAACTCACTTGCAACTCAGGTCTTCTTGTTTCAGCTTATTGTTCAGCTGGAAAATCAACTGAAGGGTAAGCAGCAAAAGAGGAAAAACTGGTAGAATACATCAGATCTGACTGCAAACAATACACTAACCCCTGGAAATGAAAATAAAAATATCAAGACAATCTGCACTGAGCTCAAGACTACGATGGTGAATGGAGATATATAAATGTGTAGACTGACATCAGCTGAGAATCTGGCCTCTATTTGCACCGTCTGCACAAATAAAAGGTCATGAGTAAACTGCCAAATTGCCATATAATCTTCTGCTAGCTGTGGACCTGCTGTGGCTGGGCAAACCGGCAGCTTCCATTCGCTTCAGATTTTCACAAGCTCAATTCAGAAAAAAGCCTCTGCACTTTCTCCAGGGAAACCTGGGACACAACTCGCCCAGACCTACATATGCCAAGGAAGCTGGATCACCAAGTCACAAGGGAAACTCTGTACCAACCTTCCTACCCAGGGAGAAATGCCTTTAGGAGTTGTGCTTTGAGAAGTAAAATCTTGCAGATGCTCCTCTTTAGGTGATGTAATTCTGCCCTGCCCCACATTCAGGGCTATGTTGTTAAAGCAATAACTTATCCTTAATCTTCTTGGGTGAACTTGTCAACACCAGCCTTTTTTTTGCTTCTTGTGTGCTTAGCAGATGCTCCCCTCCATCTGTAACAGCATGAAAAAATTATCAACAGGAACATGCGTAGACATATGCTCAGAAGCTATCTCTATAGTTCCTTACATTTTCCACTTATCTCAGACTTTTGAACCTTTATTTGTGCAGCCAGCTATGTTGAATTCCTAGAAACAATTTCATATATATTGCAAAGAGCTCTTTAATGCCAAGACATTCTTTTCCCAAGCCAATTATTTTTTTCACAAATGGCAGCATGAGTAGCTTCTGCTATAATCACACTCCTTTTAATTACTGAATCATCCATACCCTTCCAGCTGCATTCCGAATCGTCATCCTCCTTGTCAGAGACAAGAACAATTTCTTGAACACAACAGCACTGATATTTACTGTTGCCAATTTTTTTTCACAGCAATATATTTCCTCTCTCTATGAACAAAACTGTTTGAAAAAGACTTAAGCCAGGGAGTAAGAATATGGCATTTTTTAGATTAACTTCTGCCTAAGGAAAAAACTGGTCTAAGATATAACTTGGTGTAGCAGGTTTGATTTCAGCAGTAGAAGTGTGGTTTTAATGAGATTTCCCCAAATAACTCTAACCAAGGCCTTAAAGAGGTCTTAATTTTTATGAGCCTAAATTAATTGGCCAGTGTTGTGGCCAGGCTACAAAATTAAAATTAAAGACAAAAATTCCTCTAAGCACTCCCGTAAGCCTTACCGTCACAGGCAATAAGGTCTCACAAATGGCACCTGATAGTTATAATGTTTCGAGCATTCACTACAGACAGTTGTTAATTGTCATTTGAACTTATTCTAATTACATACCAACATGTGGGCTAAACAAACCAAAGGGGATGGGAAATTTAACAGCTGAAAACCAATTAGTGACCAGAACTAATTTTTCACTTTTTGGTATTGTTAATCTGTTGGATTTTGAGGAAGACACTTTCTAAAATCAGATGTTTTAAATCTCTAAAATGACTTACTATGTTTATCTTTGTTTTGAAGTCTAAACATTTTCTAATACCTATAGGAAATAGTGAAGTGGGGTTTTTTTGTTTGGTTTGGTTTGGTTTTGTCTTTATAACCATTGTCTTACTGTGTTAGCAAATTAGAATTTTCTTTGGCTAGCTTTGGTGTGGTTTTCCCTCTCAGAGCATTGCTGAAAGGGACACACATAACCCCCTTATTTTTTGTGATCAGCACTGTCCCAACACCAGCTGGGGCAGCCAAGACAATGAGTTAGGCACAAATGTTAGCGAGATCATTTTTTCCTTCTGGGATGTGCTTGTGACATTGATTCATTAGTCTTTACTTTGGATAAAGCTACAGTGATTTACAGGACAAGGCATTTGCATTTCTTTCATGTCCCCATAAAACACAGACATTGCTATTGAGCTATCTAACTCCATAGCCAGAGACACAGAAATAGAGATGCAAAAAATGACATTTGCCTGTCCACAGTCTTGCCAAATATGTCAGTTATAACTTACTTAATCATAAGGGCCTGGATGTATGTTTGGATATGTCTTCCTTTCATCCCTGTTCTTGATATTTTGTTTCCATTTTTACTTTTCATCTTCTATTAAAACACAACATAGGAAATTAGATTAAAAGAGGGGAAATTATATTAAACAAAAGGAAATTAAATTAAGCAAAATTGTTATAAGGCTGTGAAAGATTTGACTGAAAACAGCCTTTGGAAATTAATGTCTTCAGACATCCTCTGGCACAGTGATAGCTCTCAATCAGCCACCATGATGTTCAGAAAAGGCTATTATTTCTCTGGTAACCAGAGGCGGTCTTGGGTTCTGATCTGCATTTCTGTCCTGGCTCTCTGCTTCAAACTCGATGCAAGTAAAATACTGGATGTCACCATGACTCGAGTCTTCTTGGTCTTTATGGAGTTGGTTATTCTGGCCATGGGCTCACAGGCAGGTGACTGTTCCATTGTACCTGACAACAATTTACTTCTTGCTATCATGAGAGTCAAGTCAAGAAAGAAATAAAATAACAAGGATTTTAAAAAAGCAAGTAGAGATTCTGATGGAGGCCCTGACGTGATGGCGGTTTGTGAGTCGGAAGTTGTGGGGCAAAAGCCTGCTTTGCACTCGTCTAATTTGTCATAAGCTTTCACTAAGCATCTGCTACTGGCCTTTCACTCTATTAGGTATTCCCAGGAGAAGGAGGGACTAGACCTCTTCTGACACTAGAAACCCTCTCCATGCTTGAGGGTGGGAAGAGAAGGACACAGATGTAGGAATCCAAATGAATGATGGCAGGACAGTGTCTCTATGGATGTAGCCAGCTGCTGGGCTTAGAGGAAAGAGGACACAAGGAAGAGAATGCAGGGCTGATGGTCATTAGAGGTCACTCTCCTCCCCTCCCTTCTCCCCAGGATTCCATGACATACTTTCCCAACCGCTAATGAAATCTAATTTTAAATTCTCTGCAGATGGAAAAGAGTAGTGTGCTGGTTTTGGCTGGGATAGAATTACTTTTCTTCATAGAAGCTAGCATGGGGCTATGTTTTGGATTTGTGCTGGAAACAGTGTTGATAACACGGGGATGTTTTAGTTACTGCTGAGCAGTGCTTACACAGAGTCAAGGCCTTCTCTGCTTCTCACCCCACCCCACGAGCGAGTAGGCTGGGGGGGCACAAGAAGCTGGGAGGGGACACAGCTGGGACAGCTGACCCCAGCTGACCAAAGGGCTATTCCATACCATAGGGCGTCATGCTCAGCATATAAAGCTGGGGGAAGAAGAAGGAAGGGGGGGACATTCGGAGTGATGGCATTTGTCTTCCCAAGTAACCATTACACGTGCTGGAGCCCTGCTTCCTGGAGATGGCTGAACACCTGCCTGCCCATGGGAAGGAGTGAATGAAGTCCTTGTTTTGCTTTGCTTTCACACATAGCTTTTGCTTTCCCTATTAAGCTGTCTTTATCTCAACCCACGAGTTTTCTCACTTTCACTCTTCTGCTTCTCTCCCTCATCCCACTGTGGGGGAGTGAGCGAGCGGCTGTGTGGGGCTTAGTTGCCATCTGGGGTTAAACCACAACAACTAGTTATTTGTTTACTGTCTGTAATCAGACCTTTTAAAAGGAATTTTTTAAAAAGAAAAAAAAAGAAGCCCAGCAGCGTTGGGAAAGCCAACAAGAATTTCAAAAGATACCATCTATCAGAAATCATAGGACCGAAAAGCATTAATGTCATGAAATCAACTTCCTGCTTAACAAAATTGGTAGAAATTCATAGAATGTCACACATAGAATTAGCTCATTCTCACAATTGGGTTGGAACTTTTTTTTTTTTTTCCTGAGACACATCCAGTTTAATTTAAACACTCATATGTACAAGAATAGCCTTGTAGCTTCTGTGGTATGTAGACATGGTCACAAAAGAATTGAGGCAGTTTGAAGAAGTACAAAGTGTTGCTCTACCCCAATCTGTAGAAAAGAGAGACCTGATGTTGCCAGGGATATTGCATTTACATCTCACTTAATTCATTATAATGGGTGGATGGAAGGAAGGAGAGAGGGAGAAAGAAAGGGAGGGAGGGAGGGAGGGAGGAAGGAAAGAAGTGGAAAGAAGGAAGAGGAAGCAAGGAAAAGGAAGGAAGGAAAAGGAGAAGTTAGGAGTCAAAAAGGGAAAAAAAAATCAAGGTGCCGTTGAAAATGAACAGCTGTCCTTTTTCAGCATTTTTTTGTGTACAAAAATCAGTGTGTGACAAGGGGTTACAAGGTTTGAAAAAGACACAGTGAACTTGCAAATTCCATTCAGGCAAGGTACAGTTTTTGTCCTTCTCATCTTTTCAGTCATGTGGAGTCCTAACGTGTGCAGCTGAGTACAATGAAATTTGTAACACTATAACTTAAAAAAAAAAACAATTTACGATTGGTATATTTTACTCTCTGTAACACTAAGTTAAAGAGTTTATTAATATTTCAGTGGAAAACATTATTATTCTTTCATAAACTATCTTGAAAGCAGATATGTTTGGACTTTCATAAATCAGATGCTCAAAAGCTTTGCGTTGCAAATGAGTTTTAAACCATAAAAAATTGCAGTGCATTTTGTGGCCTGACATCTACCTGCTTCATTTACCTACAAGAAAAATGAAGTTTCGGGATATGGGGGGGTGTTGTTCCATTTTAGTGGTTGAGAGAATTACTATAATCAGATAGCCTAATACATAAAAAATCATGTAATAGTATCATTAGTTTCTCATAACATGATAAATATGGTATCAAGCAGAAGGACTTTCTGAACCTTACCTTCGTGATTTCAATTAAAGGAAGGAAAAAACACAAAACAAAACAAAAAAAGAAATGTGTTGAATAATACAATTTTCCTCCAAATTATTTTTCCACATTTGCTGCCAAAATAAACACATGGTACATGTTAGTCTGTCGGGTCCACATTAACTCGTCAGCTGTAGGAACTGCAGTGATTCATTTGCCAAAACCTGTTGCACTAAATCCCACTGTTTTTAAATTGTAACTCCAAACATCCTTTTAGGCTTGCAAAGGGTTTTAAGCACAACTTACATATATAGCATTTCTAAAATTACTCTCCACACATCTTTAAAGTCTTGGCAAGGAGCGGTATAACCAGCCTGTCACAAGTTGGTTTCAATTCCTTTTCTACCTAATTGCACAAGGTTTAAAATAGTGTCACTGTCATCTGGGACACAGAAGGCAAGGATGTGCTAAACTGGTTTGCTTCGTTTCTGATAGGGAGCTGTGCAAGCAGTCCAGGGACCAGCTGTGCCTTGGCATTGCTGTGCTCTGAGATTTCACTGCTTTCCATGGAAAAAGAGAGCTCATCATAGTCTCCTAACGCTCAAGTGGACTTTTTGACATTCTTTAAACATACCTCAATTTTTTTAAGGGTCCTTGATGGTGTTGTCCAACTCATATTTTCTGTACTAGGTAATGTTATGATGGGAACCCTCAGTGTGTCACTCTAAAACACTCCACAGGAAATTAAAGAGGAACTCACAGGCTATCCGCAGATGCAAAAGTTTTAGTCTTTCCAATACACATTGCAAGAACGGCTTGTGTCAAATACCTGGGAAAAAAATGGTTCTTTTTTTGTCATTGAACCAGAACAGTCATCAATGTCTTCCCACATATCTAGTAAATCTTTAGTAGATATAGTAAACAAAAAAAATCTTAGCCTGATCATTAGTAAACTGGACATTAAAGCACTCTCCCTCCACTCTGTGGCAGATGAGGACTACACAGAGCATGGGTTTTCAGTCATAACTGGGTAGCTTGATGGGCCAGGATGCCCAAGATGAAGGAAAAAAACAGAAGAGCAGGAAAAGAGGGCACAGGACCCTGAGACCAGCTGGAGAGGAGCAGAGTTAGGGCATGAGAGGGGGAAGCCAGGAAAAAAGCAGCAGTCTGAGGTGGGGAGGTTTGGTGGTGCAGGAGGAGGGGCAGGGAGGGAGGAACATATAACCGCACTTCTTCTCTGGCTCCTGCATTCCCCTGTCTCCCCGTTAGAAGCTGCTGCCTGCACACTGGCACCAGTACTTCACTCTGGCACCCTCCTACATGCACACTGACACCAGGACCCACCACTGCTTTTCCTCACCAGCCATTGCTAGGGGGAGCTGGGAAAAAAACAGTGTAAGAATCCCTGCAAATGAAGATTACTGGCCCGTCTGGAGGTTTTTTGGTAGGAGAAGAGAAGTGGACTCATGTAACCTAACATAATTGCAACAGCACAAGTCATTACAATTTCCCTCCTTAAATTAGTACTTAGAATTTAAAATTCTCAAATGTGTCAAGACTTTTCCAAGCAAGCTTTTCTTTCTCTCTGTTTCCTAAAGCAAAAGAGCAATCGGTTAATGCATTACAGAGGTATGTGACTTGATCTATAGGTTAACTGTAACTTTCTTCAGGGTGCTTTGAACAATCATTAATGCTTCAAATTCCAGGGTGCAATAAAGGCAACAGGAAAGGAAGTGGTTGAGGGACCCCATTGACCCCATTGTTTTAGGTCATTGCAGCAAGTGGGATGGATAAGAAGAAAACAAGGAACCTGCAGTGCCCCTAAGGAAGATTATTGTCATTCAGGATATTCAGCCAACATGCTTCAACATTTCCTAGTCTTAACCTTTCCCCCCTCTCCCCTTCACTCTCAAAATTCCTTTTCAGTTAGGACTATTCTAATAAATATGTATGTAAAGAGTACTGGGACACATTTTATTACTTTATTAAAGCCATTTTGAATATCTTTCAAATATTATTTTACCTTTGAGTAATGCACTGAAATTATTAACAAGAATTTCTAAACCATTTCTGCATGTAATTAATTTACTCAGATTCCTTCCGAATAACAGATTATATTAACTCACTATATTTTCCCCTGGAAGTCTTTGGTGTCACACTATTAAAAACATAAGTAAGGAAGCCTTGATGGTTTAGAAGACTGATATTAGTATTGCACGGCCTATTACCTGTAGCAATTTTTCCACAGTCTTTTGAGATAGAGGTGAGCTAAGTCATTTCACATATCTTCCAACTCAGGAAAGAAGCCTGCAACAGTTTATATTTTTCCTCGATTTGTTTGCCATTATGACTGTGAAATTAGGGCAAGAGAAAGGCATTGAACTTCCCTCGTGTCCAATTAAATAAACAATAAGAAATAAACAGTCCTCATCTCCTTGCATCTCCTAGTTTCAATAGAGATCAATCAGATGTGTGCAGCAACAGACATGTTCTCAGGTGCTTCTGCATAATGTGCTTCAGATGCTGCCTCTGGCAAGAGTGTGACTAGGTCTTTGCACTTCATCCATTTATATGCAGCCAGGTGCCATATATTCATGTATATATTTGTGATAGAAATATTTGTTCCTGAAAAATGACTACAACTTTCTGGAGAGTCAGATCAGACTTTATTCACCTGAGCTGGCACCCTGCAAGCAACTTTAATCCATGGAAAGTTCAGTGTGTCTTGGGGAAGCTCCCCTCCCTTCACCAAAACAATTATTTCTCATAGGCAACCTTTGTCCCTGAAGCATCAGAGGGATCCCTCTAATGACATATAATAATTTGCAGCAAAGGAATGAGAAGAAGAAAAAACCCAATTGCTCCTTGGCTCCTCAATAGGGCAGACCACGCTAGAGGAAGAAAGGGCTTTCTCTCTACTTTTTTGTTTCTCTTTTTAACTGTCACTGTTTGGGAAAAAAACCCTGTCCAATTCCTGCATTTCAATCCAGCTCATCTGTGTATCTTCCACCTGCAGCAGGAGTTTGAGTCTGCACCTGCTGAATAAGGAATTCCTTCTAGATGTTTGTTTTCATTCATGTTGGGTGGTCTTCTCGGATTGAATGATTTTCAGATGAACCACAACCAAAAATGAAAAAATCCTTCAAGAGGATATTTTATCCTCCATTTGCTAAAGTCTCTTTTATCCTGTTTGCAATTCTTGTATTTATTTACAAAATCCTTTTCAGTAAGTGACAGAATGGACTATGAAAACACACATACAAATACAAATACAGATACAGATAGAAAGTGGTGCAATGTTAGGGAATTTTAAAAGCCACAGAAAAATGCAGATTGGAAAGATGTGCTGACAACAGAGCAGGACAAAGCCATTACGTGGAATTCTGGGTAATAAAATGGAGAGGCTCTTCAGTGCATCTCCAATTTTGGATTGCATACAGTCACAGAGGGTAAAATCCTGGCTACATGTCAGCCAGTGGCATGACTCCCATTAACGTCAATGGGGTCATGATTTCATCTGCAATGCACGAAAGAGCCTGCCAGCTCCTCTGTGCTCCTGGGGAGAAGAGAGGGGCTGCACCACGTTATACCTACTGCCTCTAAGTGACACGCAGCTCTGACATACAAGATTGGTCCAACCTTTGAAACTTTTCTCAGGACACTGCATTTCGTTTTGATTCATGTGGAAATCTGTGCTGTTATACAGAGTTTCCAAAGCCTGTATGTGTCGCCGGCTAACCACAGAAGAAGTGGCTTCCAGCACTCCCTGTGACATTTAGGAGGAGAGTCAGGCCAGCTCTGCATGGTTTTCAAAATCCCAGTCTTCACATAAAAGTTGTTTTTGGGGAAGGAGAGGAACACTTGAGTGCCGCAAGCACAACCAGTTTCTCAAGAAGTTGTTCTGCTCCCTGCACTTGGCCAAGACAGAAAACTGTTAAATTACTATCTCCCCAAAGGCACACAAAAACTTCACTGGTTCAGAGAAAATAGCAAACCATGTCTGTGCTTCAGAGATTAAGCCAAACATTTTGTCCTGTCCTTAAACTGAACATAATTTTATTTCATAGCCTCTTTTTTACACTTTTGTGTTTTCCTCCTGGAACTTATGCTTCTCTGTGAATCGAGCAGTCTTCTCCTGCATAAGGCCAAGTGTGCTTTATGACTCATGGTTTCTCTTCAGTGTTGACAAAATTCATCCTATTTCATCTTCATCTTTGGGACGGCAAAATGTGGTTCAGGGACCAGTAATATTCAGGGTGGTCTCAGGGAAAAGAGACCCTCTGGGCTCAGGGACAAAGCTTAGGGATGAGACCTTGCCCTGGGCAGCCCTGGGGGTCCCCAGCGATGCCTGCAGCACATGGGCCAGTAAGGATGTTGATCTGGGCCCCGGAGCAACACACATAGAAGGGACTTAGGGCTATATTCCACTGAGTAACACAGGGACAAAGAATTTGATGGTGTTGTGCGCAGGTGAGACTTTGATTCAAATGCAGTGGTTAATCTCCTTCCCTTGGAAGGGTGGAGTTGCAGAAACACATTTTAACAATCCCTGACAAATAAGTCCTTCACAGATCTACAGGTTTTCCTCCTCTTTAAACCATTCTTTCCTGTTCAGAATGTCTCAAAATCATACTGCAAACTTGTATACCTACCAGTCAGGTATAACCCAACATGGGATCACGTGCTCAGCTCCAGCAGAGCCAGCCATTGTAATGCCTTTCAGCTGATGTTAAAAGTTTTCTACTTACCAGCTTCTGCAATAGCCTTGTAATTTTCTGTTTGCAAGCAGGCACCCACTTATTCATGTAGCATTTGGAATATGCTATAGCTCAACTTAATGATATTTGATAAGGCTTGAAAGAGTCATAGGAATGTTGTACCTTTATGCCATGACTTCTGCATATGATTACAGCAAAGAATCTGAGAAAAGTAGTTTTGTGAAGTCTTGTCCTGTGCTTTTGTCAGAACATTAAAAAAAACCAACCATGATTAATCAAGTAAAACATTTTCTTTTAGATGGTACTGGGTGAAGGTACAGCACCTGCTTTTTAATGGGTCTGACCCAGGACTGTCCTGTCAGCTAGTATTTAGCTGTTATGGGGAAGTATTGCAGCTAGTCACAACTTCTGATTCAAGACTTCTTACAATTGTATTTTTCCCTTCCACAGGTGAGGACTGAAGGCTGCCCACTCTTGCCCTATGAAAGAGGAGGAGAAGGAATAGACACGGATAAGTAGCTGGAAATACAGTCTGAAAGAGTTAGACTTGTTGCTGCCATTGCTGCCATATGTAATGGGAAAGATAGAGGTGGCAACTACTGGTTTGGGGGTTTTGTTCTGTGTCTGTCTGTTGTGTAAGGGAAGTAGAGATCTCCACAGCTGGGATCCCACTGGAGTCCTCCACCATCTCAATGGCTGGCATCAGGATGGAACCACAGCTCAACACACATTCGGAGCTGGGATCAACTGTCCCTTTCCTTCCTGTCCTAACCACAGGTGTTAGCCATCCCCAGTTGGTAAATGGCTTGTGAGGAAAGAAGCACAAGGAGGACAACTAATGAGTAATGTGATGGTTGAAGGCTCAGACACAGGTCCAAGGGGCACAATCAAGCACCATACCCTGAACTGCATCTGTTGCTCCCAGAAGAGAACTGGGAACAAGGGAAGAGACACACAACCGCTGGGATCCCTGCCAGCAGTGGGGATGACTGACAGGTGCTGGCCAGGAGAAGGTCCTAGGAAGAGCTGGAAGAGAAAGCCCAGGCCGGTGCCCATCGTGTGGTATGGTCTCACCCTGCCCACAGACAGGGCATGGGCCCAGACAGCCTGTGAATATGTCTGTGCCCGCTGCTTCATGAAAGGTTTTCCAGCTGAGGGGTAAGTAGGGGCTGGAACACTTGGGCTTTTCACCTCCTGTGGGTGGTAAGAAGTCTCAAAACAAGGACTGGGCATGGTACAAGAGATTCCTGTGAGCAAGACTAAAGATGCAGGTTTGAGCTGCAGCTTTTTCCAGGTACGTAGGATGTATGACATCCATGACCACTGTTGCTGCTAGGGAAAAGAGGATACCACCTTTTTAGTAGCAACCAGCATGTTGTCAACCCAAAGCCAGCTCCTAAGGGGGAGGTAGCAAGTCTGTCTGCACCAGAGCATAGACAAAGCAGGAAGATGATCATAGCCATTTTGGCTTCCTTGGCCCAGGAAACCCTACCTCCCTCTGTGCCCTGGGGATATTTACTATTTTGCTTCACTCTAGAGTCCTAGTCAATCTATGATTTGCTTCACTTTTCTCACCTAGAGACACAGAATTAGCCCAAGAAATGCCTCAGGACTCTTCCAGACAAAGAAAACAGCATGGATGCTTTGAGAAATAATTGGCTGAGCAAATTTCTTTAAAAACAAAGATGTAACACACCAAGATCCTTGTTTCAATCAAAAAATGAACAGGTGTGCTCGTCAGCTAGTCATTATAAACTAAAAAGAGATTGGATTTACTCTGTCTAGGTTTAATATCTGTGACCTTTCAAACTCAGCTGATTAGCATAGCCCACTTGCCCGTAACTGACTTAGAAGCCTTTCAAGGAAAGGATCAAGGTAGAAATGCACAATACCATATGGTGTGCTGAAGGATTTACCACTGTTCTCAGTGTGCCTTTCTCAAAGGCAAGTCTCCTTGTTTAAAATATATGGAGGCTTACTGGTTGAATTATAGGAACAGGTACTGGTTTGAGTTAGCATGCATTTGGCAACAGTACAATTCCATTCATTTCCATAAAATAAATCTGGCTGGAGAAATGTACTGATATGAGGTGATGTTGTATATATTGCTTTAATAAGTGTAGATGTTAAGAACATTTTCACAGGTGTATGGTGTTAGATACCTGCCCTGGGAAGATGAAAAGGAGCAAGATCAGTTGTACTGACTGAACTAAATTATCTATAGCCAAAATAGTTACATTTGGAATAATTATTGGTATAAATTCAGTACATTATTGTGAGGAGAAAACATGTCTTGCAGTTCAACCAGATCTAGTCTGTAAATCAGATGGGAGCTTTGTTCCCTGTCCTGTAACAAAATCATTGCATTACCATGAACTGCGACTTATGAATCTCTTCCAGATAGATTCAAGTGTCTTCAGTTCCATTATTGCCTGTTTCTGTCATGTTTATCATTTCTTATTGATATTTAAAATAAGTAGATTGATATTAATCAGCATAATAGGCAAGTCTATTAAAATGCTGTCTTTTATATAACTCTGCTGAACATACCTGAAGATTCCTATGTTCCTGAATAAAACAAGGATTTGTTCCTTATAAAGCAGATTAAGAATCTACTAAAATGGTAAATTGCTTAATTTATAACCCAGATTAATTCTGAAAAGTGCTATGAAATGAAAAAAATCTTTAAAACACAAGTTTTTAAATCATGGTGCAAGAACTGGTAAAACATGGAACATTTGCTGTGGTCCTCAAAGAGTTGACCATTCACCTAAAACCTGATCCAAATCTTTCACTTTGGTTACTGCAGGTTCACACCAGTGGTCCTCTTTCCTGACATTCGATTTCACAAAAAGCAGAAGATACAAAAACACAAAACACACAACTTTTTTCATAACATTACTTTATGGAGGCAACGCTACACAACCATGATTGTGAGGGAAAGTAATGCAGGACTTTGCCTTTGGTTAAGTCGAGAACAACACAGTGTCAGAGCTGCAGACTACTTGTAGAGGCTGCCTGGAGTTCCTGCCAGCTAAAAGATAATATAATCTGAGTGAAAAATACGATTCGAACTTTATTACTTGAATGAAATAGCTTTTAATGAAGGTAGGTTACAAACCTACCTTCAAGGAAAAACAATGTCAAGTCTAGAATATGAGCTCTCAACACAAAATGTATGTCTTACTGAACATTATTGTAGGAGTGTTAGTCACATTAAATTACTTCAATTTTCCAATTTTTATGTGTGTTACTTGCCCACAACTTCTATGTATCAGTTATCTGCTTGGTAGTTGTTTTATTAATGTCTTATCCTTCTATTTCAGCCTGATTTGTAAATCCTGAGGTGACTGATATCCATTAAAAATGTGTACCATTAAATTCAGGGTCATATATCATGTGTTTCTGTTTCACATTTTTTATCAGCAACACTTTTAATAACAAAAGGGCTGTGGATAAGCTGGGACAGAATAATATTAAAATTTGCATGAATCAGTAATGACTATTTTCAAAATAGTCAAATGTTCTACTGCATATGGTTGTTACAAACTGAAACTGATGTAGGAGAATTATTAAAATTAGCATATTCAAATATAATTTTGGCTTTCATTTGTTAATTTCCAAAATTGAATACGGTCGTTGTGAAAGACGCCAGTTTTTAAATTGCTTTCAATGACAACACTTTTTCTTAACACGGATCTGGGCTGAGACCACCAGCTCATTTCATACACTAAACCACAAAGAAATGACCCCATATTTTGCTCACAATCCTATACATTTCTAATATTTTTTGAGAAAGAGCAACCCTAAAGCTATTGAAATTAGTCAGAATGAACACAAATAACATCAGAGTTCATTTCACACACTAAATGTTTGTGGTAGGAAAATTCTGGAAAAAAAAAAAAAAAAACAACAAACCAGAAAGCAGATAAGCTTTCCTGTTTGGTGCAGAGAAGCAATGCTGCAAGAACTGCTTTCTTTAAACTGTTCTTCAGCTGCATATTTCTGCGATAAATATTTAGTAAAACAAAGTCTCTTTTGCAAAATCTGGAATCTTGTTGTTGAAATCAGCTATGAATTTTGGTCTTGCTTCTTGACAGAGGCAGAATTATGTTCTTTTCTGCAAGACAGGAATTTTACTGCCTTGAACTGTCAAACCTTTCCTTCCAGAATAATAGATAAATTCCTCATTAATGCTTTGAAAACACATCTTTGGTTATCAGGCAGAGTAATCTCACCAAACGCTAACACTTTGCTACTAGAAGGATATAAACAATTGCAGACCAAGTCCGGTGAATGTGTATTTTACATGTACAGTTAAAATATATGCTGTACAAGCATATATTCCCAAGGAAATCTTTCATTTCTCTCAAAGAAGATATTTATTTGAACCTTTATGTTTTTAAAACTAGGCATGCTATCTCTTTACAGTGGATTAATACATTCTGTGGGCCTGATCAAAAATGGGACATTGGAGTCTAAAATTTAAATTAGGCAAGAAAGTGGTACCTTGGTCCATGCGGGTAATCCACAGCCCCCTCTTGCCCAGCTAGGTCTGCAGAGGTATGAGAAGCTCCAGCCAGGGCTGTGCCTCGGCAGAGCTCGGCAGAGTCTGCACCCAAGTGCCCCATGTGGCTTGGGACTCACAAGCAAAGATGATTCACATCAAAGCTGGACCCAGAGGAAAATGGTCCTTCTCCATTGAATGTGCTTATCAACATTACGAGATCATGCTTAAACTCTACCAGGGACTGGCAATCCTTAAAAATGAGTGGCAACACTTCTACAACTGAGGTGTATGATGCCGTGCACAGAAAGGTCTCCTATTCCAACGTTACTATACTTGCATGGAAAGTATTTAGCCTAAAGGTCTGATGTCCTAGTCAAGTGCCCTGACCACTGGAGTACCATCTTAAAGGCGGTAGCAACATCAAGTCTCCCCTCTTCATCTGAGTGAAGTCTCCATCGTCAAGCAGATGAGTCAACTGGAACAACTGGCCTAGGGACTTGTTGGAGTCCCACCACTGAAGGTTTTCCACATGCAGCTAGACAGGGTGCTAGATAAACTTATCTAGGCTTCCTTTCCCACAAAAGGTGGGACCAGATGACCTTTTGAGGACTCTTCCAAGCTGGGCTGTTCTCTGATTCTATGAACTGTCTCATTTCCACTAAGTGCCTGACTCAGGATTACAAATCATTACCTAAGTAAGTACATCAAAAAGTACGCCCCTATTAATTAGCGTAAGCAGTTTGCTGCCTGTAATGAATCTCATTGTTAGGGCATATCCAGGGACTGCAATGCAGTTCTGCCTCAGCTGCAGTCCAACTTCCAAGGAGATCCTTAGGCTTCAACGTGTCACTGCTGGTGACGGACAACCTGCTGTGTCCATGTACAGAGATAAGTGATTGTAAGACATACACTTTACTTTTAATAACCTAAGCCTCATATCATTACCTGCCATTCTTTCGACACATTTTTTGATGTCATCATGCCCTCAGCCCCACCTTTTGCAAGGCCTTCTCTCTGCTTCGACATCCAGGTTCCTACATCTAGCTGTGTTCAAATGTATTGTTCAAATTAGGCCATGTGAGCCAGACAACTCTGTGAAAAAACCTACACCGACAGCCTATAGCCAAACACAATATTTCATCAGAAATTATTTCACATGTTTTTAAAGGACCAGAGGGATTTGCGGGGGAGGGGAGCGGGCTTGCAGGCAGGACTGGGGGTAATTGCTGCTGTTTACTGTAATTTGTTCTCTTACCTTCCTTTCAGCTTTTACTGGAAGGATACTAGCCCAGCTTACTTGCTTAGCAAGACAAGCATGCTAACTAGTCTATAGCCGTGCAGAAGATAGCAGATACTCTGGCTTGTTGGCACGAAAGCCTTAGCTTTGCCTATACAAGTAAGGCCATCGTAAAGGCAGGCATTTTGCTTGACCATTTAGCTAAGCTGAGGCCTGTCTTTCATAAGACTTTTTCATCTGCTCAAAAGATCAGTTAGTTAGCTTACAAATGAAGAAGTGTTTGTAACTCAAATGCCCAAGGCTGGACCTGATTTAAATGAACTTTGAGCTGAAATGAAAATCATTCAGAGTTCTGATTTCAGCTGATAAAATCGGGCTTTGACTTTTAATTTCCATCTGAGATACTGAGGTGCAAATATGGACTCTTGTGACTGATCTTAAATAGCTGTCTAGAAAGCCAGCTCGCCAGCTCACCAGCTCCCCAGAAAGAAAGTCCCAGCATACTAAGAAGGGAGGAATTGCTCAAGACTTTCAGAATAAAACCTTGGAAACATCAACCAAGCGCAAATTCATTCCACGTCCTGAACTCCTGGAATCTAAGAGCAGACAAAACGAGCATAACATTTCTGAGGTGAGCCCTCTGTTAAACACTTCCCAGACTTTTCTCCACTGGAAAACTTCTGCAGTAAGCAGAAGCAAATGGAGAAAAGCAAATGGAATTTGAGCAACCAATTCCTTTAGGCATCTTTGGATATCTTAACTGTGATGAAAACAGTTTTCACAACAAATAGGTTCTAGAAAATGAATACATGTATGTTTGTATGTGTAAAATGTAATGAAGTGGACCAATGCTAATTGCATTACTTCCCTTTTCCTGATTAGATTTTATTCTGGTTAAAGGAAACACAGATTAGGTGTGCTATGATACATAGCCTTCAACTAAATAAAATACATTGAAGTAAAATAGAATAGGGTTTTTGCATGAGTATGATGGGCTTCTAAATAAAAGGATTAACAAACAGATCATTATATTATATCAAGAGATAATTTTAGGAAAAGAAACACCACGTGGCATTCAACAGAGATGCAAGTGTCAACTTCCAAAATCAGGACCTTTGAAGACAATTTTAAAGAGAGGCCCCTGTTGCAGGCCAATAGTGCAGGCAGCAGTTAGAGAACTTTAACCTTTTGTGTATGACCATAGTCATTATCTTCTGTATC
This sequence comes from Mycteria americana, assembly GCF_035582795.1. Lineage (NCBI taxonomy): Eukaryota > Metazoa > Chordata > Aves > Ciconiiformes > Ciconiidae > Mycteria > Mycteria americana. The sequence continues at coordinate 58,438,994 of NC_134367.1, forward strand.
ATCAGTTTATATAAAATGACTTGCAATATCCAGGAATGGTAACTCAGATCTTCCAATCTTCCTGCTCTCTACTTTGTTTGACTACCCATAAAACGTGAATATTTTGAACTTTAAGGCAGTAAGTGAAACCAGACGATTATTTATTAACAACATCCAGCTGGGGAGCACTTTGATGGCAGAAAGCAAACCTTTTTCAATATACACATGGCCAGATTCTTTTCACATTAATTGAGATTGACTGCTCTTCTCTAAGGCTCCCCTACAGCACGGCAGTAAAACACATTTTTCATTTAACAGCTCGACATGCCAACATGTCTCAGCACACTTGAACAAATTCACAACACACCGGGCAGTTCTCATCTAAGTCACGCAAGTCCGACTCAACCCTAAACCGACAACCTTTCGTTGTTGGGCCATGTTAAGAGCAAAGCAGGAGAAGGAATCCATTCCTCCACAGGACTGTATCACTGGGGACACCCAGAAACCCCAAATGCTGTCCACTGCTGGGTTTTGTGAGGTGTCACACAACTGTCATCCTCCCAAGGACTGCAGGCAGGTTGGGCACATACTTGTGACTTGTGATAAGGCCATAGCCTCCATATTCCACTGATAAATGTACTGTGGGAACTGTGTGCAACTTACTAGTATAAATGTAGCCTATGGGACACGGAGTGGATCCTCTCATTGAATGTGCATTATAAGAAACCTTACTAACACCCTCGATGTCAATCGACAGAATTTAGCCAAACAGACCTTATTCAGTTTCAGCTATGAACATAGTTGCCTTTCTATGAGATGGTGGAAAGAGTTGATTGCAACTGCTTTGCAGACCTGCAGACTGGTAATTGAATACTCAGGGCAACTGCAAACAAGAAAGAAACCTTTCCTTCATCTTTTGCAGAGCTACTAAGTCCACCTAGAGAGAAAAATATCCCTTTGGATTCAGTAACTGCTCTCTGACTTCATTATTGCTGGCTTCTTTGCACTTGGACCTCAAAGGCTTATTTGCCTGGTGCTGGGCTTAGAGAAATGTCTTTGTGTCATCTGTACAACATGACAGGCATCCCATTGCACAGATGGTTTCCAGTCACTGCGTTTTTCAACATACATGTGCATACACCAAACCCAAGTCTTGGTTCTTCAGCCTTCCTGCCCCACAGACCTTTGTGCCCTTGCCAAGACATTGGACATCCCTAGGAGAACACAGATCCTATTCAACTAAATAAAAAACAACCTCAACACACAGAAATCAACTACAAATGTTCAGGATAGCAAAACAAGCCAAAATGTGCTTTTCTAATTCTTTTTTTCCATATTTAAAAAAATGCACTGAACATTTGCAGTCGATTTGTAATATTATGACTTCCTTTACTGTATAGTTTTAATTTGTTTGTCTTATAGTTAACCATTGTTGCCCATTGTTGTCTCCTGCTGCTTATTCTTTTATCCAGATTCAGAGCAGACCTTGAAGACTGCCTCACTGTTTTAAGATAAGAGTTTATTATGATAGCTGCCATGGATATGCTCTGCTAGATGTTGATCTGTTTTAAGGAAAGTTGGCAAAATAAATGAGATAATTCCTGTCTTTGTTTAAAGAGATCTAACCCTCAAAGCACATTCCTATTACAAGTACACACATTTACACATTTTTATGCTCGACCTCTGTGTAATTGTGTGGAGGAGTGCAGCCTTTCAGTCAGATAATGAATGTAACACGTGATAGAGCACTGTAGTACAATGTTTTTTCTGGCATGAGCTTAGGATGACTGCACTCATTAAGAGTGAAGCCATATTATCAAAGGACACACTCCCAGATTAAGTGGAAGAAACCAAAATAAGCAATCATCTAATTCATAACTATAGAGATACTGAAGGTAATTTAAAGGTTAGCAATTATAGATATATAATGTATATTATCTCTATATAAAAAGAATATGTAGGATATAGATAGGATATAGATAAGTATATAGAATAGGATATATCTATCTATAATATAAAGGCTATAAAGAAGCTCCATGGACCTGATTCTGTTCTATGACTACTTGTCATGACATGCTAAATTTCACCTGTCCGTTATCATTTTGACCTTGACCCCCTGCACTCTATTGCATCTTGCATGGGAACAGCTCTGTCCCGCCACAAATGGAAGGTTTGAAATATCTGCAGTCAGATTTGCTTTTTAAGGCTGCAATACTTTCAGCACCGTTGATTACAACACAATGCAATTGCAACTGACTGCAGAACTTTAGCCCAACGATGCATGATGAAAACTGTAACATTCATTTGTAAAAGTAACAACCTGAGGAGTCAGGAATGAGGACAGCAGACAGAAATGTGTGTGAGAATTGACAGTGAGGCAGCAAATGAATGAAGAGAAGCCAGAAAATACTCAAAGGCTATGTTGACACTGTCTTAAAGAGCAGAGTTCCAAAAATAAGCTAAACCGTGCTTTCTGCATCCAGTTTGCCAGCAAGAGAGCATCTGTCCTCCATCTGCCCACCCTTCATGACATTGCAGACCCTGCTAGGAAGGAGCCTGGCCGAGCTAACTGCCAGATGTTGACTCACAACATCATGGGATGTTTGACAGAAGACCTGGGGAGACAAGCATGGCCACAAGCATGGCCACCATATTTGGGTGTGCAGCAGCCTCCATTAGGAGTCAGATCCAGTCACAAGGTTTGTCCAGTATCAGTGCCTGAAAGCAATGGGGCTCAGTCACAGACTTGGGCTCACACTTCAACACAATATAGGTAGATTTTTAAGGAGCAGTTGATGTAGAGTCATAAACATCGTTCTTAAGAATTGATTCTCAGGATAGTAAAGTCAATAGGGGCTTTTTCCATAGCAAGCTGCATCCCACATAGCTTATCCCATGTAGGATCTCCTAATAACCTGAAATGCAAGCCTCTGTTGACTACATGCAGCCATAACAGTCATTGAGGTAAATTATACTGATAATTTAGTAACGGATTGCAAATATCAATGTTTGCTTTCTTCTTGGGTGAGGAGTATTTTCATTTTTACTTTTCTGTCTTGATCTCAATGGTCATTAGTCTCCATGCAGAGGAGGCTGCTTTCCAGTACTACATTATATACATAAACTTCTTATTCGTGTTTGTATGCAGGTTTGCAAAGCTGTAGATACCACTATGATACATACTCCCTACGCAGTAGTTGATACCGAGACTCACAAACTACTGAAGTGCAGAAATATGTGAAAATCCCTACTGATTTCATCAAGGCTCCTCAGAAGGTGCAATAGTCCTCCCACATAAATCTGATTAGTAGCTCTGCCCTTCATCCTGCAGAGACCTTTAGTACCTTTGCAGATGAAAAATATTTGTGGCAAGCCATCATCAGTTATGTTCCTGGGGGTAAAAAAACTGCTCAGCCATTCCTCACGGCTGGGAGGAAACTAAAACAAAAATTTACTTTAAAGCTGAACAAACAATACTTTCTCAAGGATACCTTTCCTCTGCTGTTATTTCTACTGGGAAGTGATTTCTGGCTCTCTCCTAGGATCAGAGGAGGTTTAAAGGGGAATTTAAAAGCAATTTCTTTCCTGAAAAGACTAACAGCAAGGAGTACACCTCCAAGTTTATCCCCCTGTGATAATAACTCCCTGTGAAGATGGTTTTCTTCTGTCTTTCCAAGATGTTCCGTGATGGGCTGAGAGGCAGCAATCTTGCTTCAAATTCCAGTCCCGGGCACTAAACAAATACTGGTCCACTATCACAAAGCAGCTCCTAAGCAAGTTAATGTTCTGAAACTTGATTTCCAGCACCCAGGGTCCTGAATACCCTTATGGCAGCCCGAAAAGAAACATAGTGTCTGCCCCCGGACAGTTTTGTTGGCATAGATTGTTTTCTGCCATACATTTCACTATATACATCTCCTTTTAGCTGGAAGAACCAGTCAGGTTTTTATATCAGTTGTTGGATAATGAACATTCCATTTGGTTTAGAAGGAGGCTTCATGAAAATACATGGAGGCCACCAGAGCAGTTGAACAGGCCCAGCAAAGCATTGGGAAGCTCCAAAGGGAAAAAAAAACCAAGAAAGGTTTTTGCAACAGTGCAAAATGTAAATGTAAAGTGTAGAAAACTCAGAAGTGGGGGTGTTGGGGGTGTGGAAACACACCACGGTGATTTTCTTGGAGTGGTCCTGAGGTTCCTTTTCTCCCGAAGCTGTGAGAATATGGCTGAAGCACACTTCTGGAGCATTCTGCATTGGTCCTGAGTGTCTCAGACCTACCCTTGGAAATGGCTGACCCATAAATACTCTCCATTCATTTAATGAACCACAGCTCTGCTCTATTTTACTTCTAAATTTGGGAAATTTAATTTAAACCTCTTTCATATTTATTATTAACTGATTTCAGATTTCTTTGTACTTTCTCATCATCGGAGAACAGTAAAGTACTTCCGCTTTTAAAAATGTCAGTGAGGCCTCTCACTATTTTTGACATCCCTGTTAATCATGGGAATACATCACCACAGACGTTCACAAGACTCTCTCTTTTCAGTCTGGGAATATCATAAGGCAGCAAATTATAGCCTTGCTCTCATTCCTGAATTTAAGTCTTTCTACCATCACATGCCAATTACAAACCTAAAAGTTGGGCTTACTGGAGCTTTTACCCAGGAGTAACAGCTTCCAGGACATCACTGTGTTAAATCTCCCACGTCTGACGCATGAGGCACTGCAAGCCTTTCATATGCTGCAGTTCTCCAGGCTATCAGTGCTGTGTGACTGCAGTTATCTAAAGACAACAAAAGCAGAAACTCAGCAGATTTGGTTCTAGAAATCATTGATGAAAATGGAAAATGGAAAACTAGAATCGTAGAATCACAGGACATTGGAAGTAAGGTCTGGAGGTCATCTGGTCCAACCTCCTGCTCAAAGTAGGGCCAACTTCAAAGTTACAGAAGGTTGCTCAGTGCCATCTCTGGTCCAGTTTTCAATATCTCCAAAAGCGGAGGAGATTCCACAGTTTCTGTGGGCAGCCTGTCCCCATGTTCCAGCAAGCTCTTCGCAGACACCCAGGAATTTAGTTCTAATTTCAGTGCAGACTTCTGATATTTTTGCTAATAGCAAGGACTTCTAATGGAAGAACCTATGAAAAGCTCTTGCTCAGAAAGATCCCAGGAATGAAGTCAATGTCAGAACTCTGTCTAACTGCAAGTGGATGGGGATTTCATTCCTGAATTCTGCCTTCCAGTGACCTACACCATGAGCCTAAACACGCTTCTTGATCTTTATTTTCCTCCACACCAGGAGGCATGAAATCAAGAACTAAAAAGAGTTATAAAATGCATTATAATTAGACATACGAAAACTTCGTGGAACATAAAGTAATAATAATTTCTCTGAGCAGCTAGTGTTCACCACACACAAACAGGGATACCAGGTGAGCCTGGAATCTGGTCCAACAACAGTCTGCTCTGATATGGCAACTCCATGAGTTTAACTTTCTTCAGAGATTTGCAACTCCCTGGCACCATTACAGTTCAGAGGAGTTAGTCCAGTAATAGGAGTGGGAAGGCAGAAATAATCTCCTTAAAAATTTTCAAAAAAGCAAGAAGTGTGGGTATAGGTTGTAAAGATTTACATATCCAAAACCCCTGTAATTCAAACATGATAATTATAGTGGCTTTTTTTTTTTTTTTGCATAAGGAAACAAAGAATTTGCAAGAAAAGAGAAAAAATATACATATCTGCTACTAGTGATATAATGTAGCTAGAAAGTGAAGCTAAACATACCTTTTAAAGAAGAATAATAAACTGGAACACTTTAACCAAAGGTAGCAGCTGGGTCTCTCTCACTTGCAGTTTGGCTAAAACAGAAATTAATCCAGAAAGTCCTATGGCCTGTGTTACGCAGGAAATCGGATTAGATCACAGTGCTCATTTCCAATCTGTAAATGTCTGATACCAGACATGATCACACTGTCAAGTAAGGTCAGTAGAAAACTAGGGAAACTAAGAAACAGAATAAGGTAATGGTAACTATAACACTTAACTCCCAGTGAAGCCAGTATGTTCCTCCAAGAGAGAAACCTTCAGCATGAGAGAGCTGCCTGTGACCGGGAGCTGTGGGAGGAACGACTGCTCTGCTCCGGTGGGACTCTCCTCTCAGGTCTCCACAAGCCTGGTTTCCAGTCCAGTCCACTACCCCGAGCTCCCACCATAATCCAGGCAGATCAAAAAGCATTTGTAGAAGGCAATTCACCTCATCTCTCTTCGATACCTGTTTTAGGATGGTAGTCCACTGGCTATAGAAAGAGCCTAGATGTTTGACTTGGATCAAACATTTAAGTTTTAAGTGGCTTAAATCTGCTCACCAGTTGGAAAACACAGAATTAAAATCAGAGGAAAACACTCTTGCTAAACTGGGGAATAGTCTCCCAAGACACGTACAAGAAGCTTTTTCATTTGGCTATGTAAAACGGGCTTTAATTATCACACTAGATGTACTAAAGACTTATCCTGTCTTTGGCAGGCTTTAGTGGGTGGAATAAGTCCTTTCCAGTTTGAATGTTAAGGTACAAAGTTATTAGGACTATCTTCCAGTGGTTAGCTGTCAATCAACTTTCGCTACAGGAAGGGGGGCAGGGCGGGAGGAGGAAGGCTGGATGTTTCTTATCTCTAAAAGCTGTGTCCTGGTTGAAGTTTGAACATAATATGATGCTTCTGAGCTTCACAGGCAAAATATCTACGTTGCTTTCACAGCGCTGTCAAGAAACAGCACTGATGGAATAAAGCAATTGGAGACAGGAGGAAAACAAAATGGAAATTTTGTTTCCATTCCAGAGTTTTTGATGTTGCAACCATGATCTATGGCTTCTAACAATCTTCTAGGCAGTAGCTACTAAATAATGCCACGTAAATTCATTTATACTCTTGGCAGATCAGCGTTCCCGAAAGGCTCCTGTTCTATGTTTCTTCTTTCCAGGACAGGACAGAGTTTTAAGAACGTTATTTCTAGGGCATTTTAAATCACATATATGAAAGTGAAATAAATATTTGTTTTGCAAGGAAACCTTGATCTCTGCAGAAGAGAGATGCCTTCCAGTTCTAATGTTTTTTTTCAGTCGGAAACCAACTGTAGGCAACTGATCCAGATCCAAGATACAGTGATGGAGTATAAGTCTCTGTGATCTGCATACTATCTTCCCTTCCATTTCTTTACTCCCAAGCTCATTTAACACTCATTGCTGCTTCTGAAGGAACAGGTTCCCAGCAGAGTGGTGTGCAGCCACTTGTCCACCAAATGAGACAAGAAAATCATTGCTTTCTGCATTGACTGAGGTCACACAGTGGGTGCTCAGAAGCAGCGTGATGTTCATCAGCTGACCTCCCACTTGGATGGGACATAACTGTTTATCCAGATTACTTTATAAAGCATTATTCACTTAGGAACAACGTTTGAGCATCGGCACCTGGAGCTGGAGTCAGGCAGATATTATATCACTCTCCACCCTCCCACAAGCCCCCACATTCTGCAGGAACTCTCCCCAAGGGCAGACAGATGCTGCATAGCCATGGGGCCGGGACAACAGCTGTGCTGCAAGAACACGTAGTATTACACTGGTGAGTATTAACAGGAGGCCTGCAGTGCTATTCGTCCTCAACACCTATTCTCTTATTCTTCTACCTTGAAGATTTTTACAAGAATTACGTATCATGAATACCAGTATCTCCTAGGTAATGATAAAAAAAAAATAGACAGTAGAACAAAATAATAGTAAAGTGTCTAAATAAGCACTGAAAGGAGTTATTTCCTAGAAGCATTACTTGTGTCTATTCAGTAAAAAGTTTTCAGCAAAGCTGAATTGTGAATGTTGTGATATACAAAATATGGTCCTGGCTTTTCTGCCCAGATCAGTACTTTTTAATGCCCACAGAAATACAGATAATGCCCACAGCAGTATTCTGGTTAGTGGGCCAGCATCATGCTGAAGGGGTAGGAACCTTTCTAAGATGACCCCAAATGGATTTCCTTCTGCAGCAGAAAAAGCAAGATGAAGCAGGCAGGAGATAAAATGTCCAGATATGGGCAATGTTGTCTTGTTTTTGTTTTCACAGGAATTCTTATTTTGCCTTTCCCCTGAAAAATAAAGTATTTCAAGAATTTCTTTATTATATTTAAATACAACTGGATGAGCCAGATGGCTGAAGAAAAATGCTAAATATTTAAATCTGGTTTATATCCCCTGCTCTGAGAGTCATTCTTTTGTCATGGCTCTTACAGTAAAAGGAAAAAATAACTAACCCTGATCAGTTACAGCAAGTAACCCATTCAGCAAGCTTCAAAGCGTGAACATCAGAGTCTTCGAACCAGAAAAGCAAGCATATTTTTAAGCACAACCAGTTTTCTTAGCCTATAAAAAGGTATAAGCTTGTTGCATAGGAAATGAAACATAATTTACAAGCAAAAAAGGACAAACACCATTTAATGAACACCATTGTCTTCTAACATGGGTTTATTTTTTCATTATTAAAGGAAGAAGGAACTGATTTTATATGTAGCAGTGGTCTTGTACTTGTCACTTTAAGGCAAAAAGCAATATAAAGTTTGTAGGGAAAGCAAATATAGGCAAGTTTTCAGGCATCTGAGATCTGAAGAAGGCCATGTGTGCAGAAAAGTTTTTCTGTTTCTTCCAACTCCATCTCTTGGTCTAATACAATATATTACCACCCCTTTCTGGAGAATAATCTTAAAGCTGACAGAAGTTTTCCTAGTACTTAAGCAAAATGAAATACAATCAGAAATTGATTACACATAGCACACAACTGTGATCTTAAAATAAACAAATTTAAAAAAAAAAAAACACAAAGGTGTCCTTAATTCCAGCATCCACTGTTTGGTGAAAATCACCATCTTCCTACTTGGAACACTCACTAACTGCAATTTGGCAGGTTGGTTTAATCTGTTAATATTTACATTTTCTTAGTTCAAATATTTTGACATTTCAGTGACAAAGTTGTGATATCTGTTATTTTAGAATGGAGTTATTTTTTTTCTTGACACAAGTTTCCTGGTTATACTGAGTTTGATGTCATTTGTGGCAACTCTGTTACACTGCAAGAAGTTGGTTAATAAGAATAGCTACTTAACTCTGATTTTGATCCCAAAGACAATTTTTTATTAGAAAGTGGAACACCGGTTGTTTGCAATGTTGCCCCTGTTTCATGACAAAGGCATTTTGCAGTAAAATGCAGTCTGCACCATTTCTGATGAAAAGGTTTTCCTGAATGCTTGGTAATACATGGTTTTTGCCTATTAATGGTTCTATCTAGCTGGCCATTAGTAGGCGACTACTGCTAGGAAGCCCTGGTAAACAAGGTGATTTATCCTTGGACTTCTGCTGCCAAGCTTTGGACATAATTGCTTCGAGGAGGAGGAGGAGAAGAGATGTGCAAAGCTGCATTTATTCAATCCTTTCTAAGAGCACATTGTAAACCAAAGGGAAGAAGCAGGCCATCCATAAAGAGACAGTTATACGAGGCAAGCAGGCAAGGGAAAGCTCTGGAAAGCTCTGCTAGCTCTGGAAAGGAGAAGGAAATTAAAATCAATAAATATTAATATAATGACAGACAGAAACACAGCATAACTTTAAAAAAATCCACTTTCACCCCCAACCACGAGTTAAAATGAAGACCAGTTACCATTTAACCCCCATCTCCATCACAGAACCTTCTGAAATGCATTTAGTAAAACACTATTGTTTACCTTCTCTTTGTCTTTTCCATCTCTTCCCTCCTTTCTATCCACACTTACTGCGTTTTCTGCTGAAGATATTGGATAATGTCTTCTGTTGTACAATTCTGGTGATAAGCCCAAAGCCAGGACATGTACAGCTGAAGGAAATCAACTTTGCTGTCTGTGAATGGCATAACTCGTTTTTATTATAGTGTGAAAAATCAGATTGTTGATGAAACGAGAGACGAACCATGGTTTCTGGTTTTGTTCCTTAAATCAAAACCAACCAGATGGTAAAGGTCTTCTAAATAAACAGGAGAGTTCGCACTTTTACTCACCTGACCTGCATGCTTTTTATGGAGGCAAACGATTGTTGCAGCAATAGCCAGGATGCTGTGTGTGACGCTTCTCTCAAAAAATATTGCAATGCATGGGGTCATACTGCATGGAATCTCTTGGTAAAATATGGCTTTTTACTATCAGAAGTGTTTCTTGTTGTAAAACAATAGTGGAAGTTGTTATAGTGTTAACATGGAGTATGCCAAGTCTCCAGCTTGAACTTGCACATTTTTATAATAAACACTAAGGAAAATAAATGAATTATTGTACCTCTGTACAAATTCCAGTCCTTCCTTATTACCTCAAGGCATCAGTGTCAATGCTGGCTTTGTAGGCAGGCACGCCAACCCTCCTAGCATCACCTCCTAGCCTGGGCTCAGTCTCCATTCCTGCTGCCGATTTGGACATTGGAGCCTGAACAAACTCAATATGTCAGCCTAAAATATATCAGGAATACATGCTTTTTAGGGAACAAGTTCACCTTCATCTGGGACTTTATCTTTTGAAGTTTTAGATGTATTTCACAACTGCTGACTTATTATCGCTAAACCCATGCATGAGCATGCATTCAATTTTGTGTGAGTTCTACCTGGTCGACAAAAGAAATGAGAATGGATAACAGCATTGCGTGACTCTCTCTAAATGGAAATTTGCTGTGAGATAACCAATAGCATTTAAAAAATGCTTTTACTATCTACTTATCAGTATTATGAGTTATGTACCATGAACTTCCAGTGCTGAGCTGCAGATCATTAAAGGCAATGGAATTATGATTTCTAGGTCAAAAGCCCAACCTGAGGAGTTAATCGTGAAGTAAAGGAACTTGGAAGTGAATGGTACCTTTGATAAGCAAAAATGCTAATCTAAACAAATGTCCAAATTCCAACCTGATATAATTCAATGGTCCTACCCAAATTTCTCAACAGTTTCAGCATGGTATTCTTCTGTACATCTATCCAAAAATGGGTTTAATTTTGCTCTGGATTTAAATGAGGATCAAATTCAGTGGGACTTAACTATATCAAAAATAGGTGCTTTTGATGTCACATCTTACTAAACCACTATCTCTTTTACCTTGGTGTACATTTTCATATCTTTTGAAAAAAAAAAAAAAAAAAAAAAGAGCAAATTCTCAGTATATGCATTATAAAAGTTAACTCGGGATCCCTGGATGTCAAGAGTTTTGCTTTTGAATTGAATGTGCCTTGGACCACTTACAGAAATGGAATCTCTGATTTAAATCTAAATAAAATACTAAAACTCTTAAGCCAATATTCCCCTATAAAAAAATGGAACGACTTACTTTTTCAGAGTCCCCATGCTCCAGAGGATCTGATGAACGTAGTCAGTGCTTCATCTGTCTTTTGAGCTGCGTGCTCCTGCCCAGCTGGTTATCCTACAGCAAAACTCACCTAACAAGCAATGCCACAAAAACATGAGACAGATACAACTTCACAATAAATCTGATAGCTAATCAATAAAAGTGAGAGGAAAAGCTGAGAGATTGTGTCCTGTGAAAAAGCAGACATTAGTAGCAATTTAGAGTTAGATCACTTAAAGATGACAAGCAGCAAAGTTGCTGCTTTTATTCTTGAAAGGAAGGGAGAAAAGTCAAATGATCGATGGAGCTGTACATCTTCCCAAAGGCATACTGATTTTTTTTTTTTTTGAGGAATCTGGGACTTCATCATCTACAGTATTTTGTGCATGAATCACATTAGATGACTAATCTTCAGTAGTATCAGATATGCAAAACTACAAAGTTTGTTTTACTTTGTTGACTTTCTGTGACAAGTGACTAGTAGCAGGTTTCATTTTGAAAGGTTTAACAGATTGAAATTCTTAAACAAACTAATAAAATCATTTGCTGTTAATGAGAAGGGTGACAATCACATAATAGGAGCAAATAGCTTACATGCTGCCTCAGAGACTGAGTACCTAAGACTTCAGTCCCTTTGTACTGTTTAGATATCACAAAATCCTCTCAATCTTTGGCTTAAATTAACTATATTTCCATTAGCCTGTGTTCCAAATTAAATTTAGGATAGGAAGCATGAGATTCCAGTTACAGTTTTAAACGTTTCAGGAAACTTGAGGAGATGAAACTGAGACCAATGCTTATAATTCTTCAATACTAGTATTTTCATTTAAGCATAGGAAGCATAAATACAACAGAACATACTTAGTGTAGATCAAACACGTACTGTATAGAACACGTTATGTTTTCCACAGGATTTTGTCTGTATGTATTTATCTTTGTGTACATGTTTATCTGCAAAGTATTTTCACATATCTAAAAATACAGGGAGTTGCACACAGTTTTATTACATGGAAATGGCTTGAGTGCTGCAGCAAGCTCAGTGTACAGACCAAGTTCACTGCTAGTTCATTAAAGTTCTTGTAAATAAGACCTGGACCAAATTATTTTTTATGATTCATACCTTTCAACATAGATGACAGACAAAATTTGGATACTGCAAAGAGTTCCTGAGCAGCCTGGGGACAAGTGGGACGGTAGGGCCTTCCTTCCTCACTTCCAAAATCACCAGTTAGAGAGCAGGAGGGTGTCTTGCAAAAAGACTTTTCAGGAGTTTCTGGAGCTCCCAGCTTTGATTTCTCCTGTTGGACCCTGTTTCTCCCTGCTCAGTGTCGGTCCTTAGTTTCTGGCTCTTTACATCCTGCTGTCTGGCACCCTTGTCCTAGTGCCTGTTCCCAGCCCCAAGCACCAGCTCTGCCTTCTCGGTGTCTGCTGATGCCCTAAGTAATTTGTACTATCTGTATGATGAGATCTGGAGGAGCAGTCCTTCCTGGGATGAACCTTCCTCTACTTAAGAAGTTTTGGTAACAGTTATCTCAAAGATCAACAGGTCTCCTTGCTGGCCTTAGTACAGACATAGCACATGTAGTTCATTTCAACAAATAGGATGGCTATTTATTGTATTAAAGATGTTTTATGAAGTTTCAATACCAGATATGATGGTTCTTACTGTTTTTCTAGTGGCCTTTTGAAATTGCAGCTATGTTTTTGCTTTGATTCAAATATTTATACTTTCTCAAATTCAAGAAAAAAATACCTTTTTTGGTCAGTGTTAGTTACGTTTGATGGCACTGAGGGTGTCCACTGGACAAGCACATGCTGCTCTTAAAACAATGGTCTGTCTTATAAACCATCCGAGTCATCAACAATATCTGCAAGCAATTTTTCACTTTAAGATATAATTTAACCAGTATCACTCCACAACTAGAAGAAACAAGAACTTTTTTCATGTAATATAAAAATAATATGAAAAGCTAATCATAGAGGCTACTGGCATTTTTGATTCCATGAAGGCTCAAACCTGATCAATATAATTCTGAAAGACGGAAACCACCTGCAGTGCAGAAAACCACGCCCTGGGAGGCTCTTGCAGGAACGGACCAAAACCAGTGGCTGTGTTAGACCCGTGCCGTGATGGTATTAAACTGGAGCAGAGACCCCAGCCAGGCACACCTTATCGGCCCTGTTGGCTCCAAGTGATCGCTCAACGATGCAACCAGTTGGTCCATTCCTACGGAAGCCTTTCCAGAGAGGAATGTAGGTTTTTACCCTTAGAAAGTCAAGTTAGCAGAGCCTGTCAAATAAACAAATCTGCCTGCAGCCTGCCAGTGCCAGCACTGCATTAAACGTTAGACATAACAACATTCTTCCCCTAGACAGTGAAATTCCCGAACCCTCACCAGCACCAAGCAGAGCTGGCCTGATTCTCTGCGGTGCTGCCGCAGAGCCGGAGCTGTGAGAGGTGAGGAGCTGAGCGAGGAGGCAGGTAGCCACCCAGCTGAGCAGCAGCCCCAGAAGTCTCCGTCCCTTCGGCCGTCCCCTGGGTCCCGTCCCAGAAAAACAGATGGAGCAAAAAGACTCTTACTGATTTCAGCGGATTGCAGCGCTGCTCTGAGTTGGAGTAATTTGATATTGTAGAGCGAAGCCTGCAAACCTTTCATCTTTCCTATTGCTTTGTGTCTTGCAATGATAATGCTTCAGTCTGTAAACTCCAGGCTACAATCTGTATATTCCTCCCTTTCTGGGCACCACTGAGCTCACTGCCTGTACTTAGCACATAATACATTGTTTTAAAGTACTTCGCAGTGATTATTAGGATAATAATTTCTAAGAATAGGCATACTCTCCCCAGTGTACTCAGCCAAATGGATTTCTCTTCAGTGTCAGAAAAATTGCTTCTCTAATCTGTCAGCTCTTGCCACAATTTAAAAAAAAAAAAAGGAAAGTATAATAGACATTTTCCAGTTCAGTTTTTAGTTGAGTATTATCTGCAAGGAAGGATGTGTTAGCCAAATTCCAGCTTGGCTGGAATATGTGTCACCTTTACGGAGCGGGAGACTGAGCCAATAACGCTGACTCAGCACCTTCGGCCCTTCCCACTGACATCCCGTCGCAGAAGACCCTGGCTTCCCCCCCCCTCGTCCGCTCCGCTCTCCCTTCCTCTCCAGCAGCAATCACGCCAGCCCAGCTCCCCTCGCACAAATGTGAACAAGCTAATGAGCATTTTGTTGGCTCGGAAAAGCAAGCACTGCATCAGCTGCACTCAGAGACCCAGCTCGAGTCTCTATAATCTGCTGCTCAGTCAGAGGCACGCAGTAATTTGTTTGGGAAAGTAAGATGTCTCTCAAACCACCAGCCCTTCTGCTCCCTGCAACTCTCCAGCTGAACTTCTTTGCTAATCTTTTGCCCCAGGTTATTGTTTTAAATTCAGGAATGAAAAGCTGGACAGTGAGACCCTGTTTCTTCATCACTTTGTGTTTTCTTTGTACTTTGAGCGCTGCACAAAATGCTGGAGGGACCTGCTGCGTTCACACGCTTTGTGTCTTTTCTGTACTTTTCTTCTCCCTCTCTCTGAAAGAAGCCTCTTGGCATGCAGAAGGAGAAATGTTGTATTGTTTGAAAAAAAAAGCATTTATTAAATGAACTGTTACCCTTTTTTGCCCCTCTTGTTCAAACCAGAGTTACTGTAATTTCTGAGTAAAGGTTATTTTCCTGGCCAAAAAACATGCCATGCAGAGATACCCATACAAACTAACTGATCAGAAACTAACTGTTTCAGAAATAACACAGCCACATTAGGGCAGTGCTACTAGCCCTGCTCTGGGCTTTTTAAGTTATTCAATGTTTCACAGCTTCAGTGTTTGATTGTTTTCAGTCAAACTAGCTGTCAGTAATAGGTGATAGACCACATCAATATCTCTATTTTGAAATTTTATGAAATATGAGGTAGTGGCCAGATACTGATTTCATGGATGTTAAACTGATGTTTTATTTTGACTTTTTTTTCCTAGCTGTTTTATTCACACTTGACTACAAACATGCCGATGAATCTATATCCCATTTTCAGTGTCTGCCATCTCAAGCATACTACAATTTGCAAAAGTTGTTTGATATGTACAATCCAACATGGTAAGATTTGTTTAGAGTAATGGAACAAAATAGTTTAGAGCTACTACACACGTTTTTCCAGCTAACACAACAAAGCTGTGCACACTTGCTCCAAGAGAACAGGTTCTTTTATAGGTTAATACGAGCCGTTTGGCTCAGCTAGGCCTGTATTTTCAGTATCTCTGACAAGGCTTAACAGCTTTCTCAATGTTACTGTTCACTGAAGCCAGCAGGAAATATCTCTGGACCTTCTCAGATTTTTCTTTCCCTGAGTGACCTTCAGGTTTCCTTCTAAATACATTTTTCTGCATCACCTTGCCAAACACTAAGCGTGCCTTCAACAATTTCTCCCTTAAATTGATCATACAGGTGGCAAAACACTGTCCAAGCCATCTGTGCTCACAGCCTCAATGCTTTGCCTGTTGGGTTTCATCTGAGCAGTAGCTATGGCACTTCACTTCGCTGCACTCCACCTGAGGCTGAACAGGACTTTGTGATCAAAGTGACACAAACATAATCTAGACCTGTTCTTAGCTTCACTGACCTTCTATTAAACGGTCAAGAGAATACACCTGCATCTACCAAACTTTCCCAGGTTCATATGAAATCTGAAATCTCATACTGCCAGAGGAATAATATTCTCCATAGACATATATGTTAGCTGGCTAGGTTTTTTGCTTGCCAAATTCTAATTTTGTCAGGGGTTAATTATGAAAAACCAGTAGTCCCTCTTTTGGGTAGCATCCTACCATCTTGTCCTATTTTTTCCCCATCCAGCTTAATTGCAAAATAGACCTGTCAGGCTTAATTTAGTCAGACTTTTTTTCATGCACCATATTACCTACATATTTCAATGTTACATGATGGGACTTCAGTACTCCAGATCCTTCTGCAGTATGATTTCACAGTTATCTTTAAAATGTAAAAACATCCAGGCATTAGAAACAACTACTATCAGAAATAAACAATCTTTTGTCAGTGTACTTTTTGCTGATGTGCAAATTTAACTCTCAGGCATCTTAAATGTTCTCCAGAGTTTCAACTAACTGCATTTTGTTTTACTTTGGGGAGAGAGGGTGCTGGTTTTCAACAAGTCAGTGTATAGCTGTTATGTTTACAAAGAAAACCTCAAAAATGTAGCCTACTGTCTGTCTGAATTTGTAGAGAACATGAAATAACAAGTCCAAGGGTAAAAGGGTTTCATTTTTTTCTACTTATATTAAATCTGATGGCAATAAGGACACTTTAAATGTCAACAATTCCACTGTTCATCAAAGCATGGAAGAAATGCAGGAACAGCTCATACAAAACCAGCTACTTACTGCATTTGAATGATTACCCCTTGTAGTAGATCTTCAATCATGTATTAATTAAGTGGTTGCCAAGTAGTTCTGCAAAAGTGATAAAACATTTTTTTCTGAACAAGGATTCAAAAGTAAAAACACTTGGCTAGAAAGTTTTGCTTTTGTCCCTAACCTTTCTCCAATTATGCAAACATTTGAGTATCTGGAAATGAGCACAAGATTGCAATTTGAATTGAGTTTGCTCATCACACTTGTAAAGAAAGATTTGACGTTTCTCTGCCGTCAGAGAAAAGTTTTGTTTTATTTGAAGGAAATCTGCCTGATAACATATTTCCGTATGAACATTTTTCCCATGCTATTTTTCACCATTACATTGTATATGGCATTGATTAAGGCCACTGAAATTTTATTAGCAATTTCTGCACATACAGTCTTGCCAAAATAAGTGCTTGTAAAAGCTTTTTAAAATTACCTACATTATTCAACCTTAAGCACAAATTGGTACTACTGGAAAGTCTAAAAATCAAAACATTTTACCTGAGATGAGTACAATTCAGCTGCATTCAGTATGCAATTCTACTGCACGTACTATACTTTCTAGTCTTCTTGCTACACATATACCTTGTGATTACTTGAGTATATAAGAAATGGAAACATCGAGCACCTCTTTGCTGTGCTAAATAATGACATTTCTACTGAAACACAAGGAGCCTGTATGGCAACGCTAACAACGATGGGAGGAGACCTCTTCAGCAGCCATTAAACACCACAGGAAAAATGGAGCATTGCACCTCTGGAGGTTGCCAAATATTACAAAAGTATTCAGGTAATGCACCTGGAAGGCAAACCCCATATCTTTATGTTAAACCTACGCAAAACTGCAAAAGCTTTGTGCCAGCAGGAGCCTTGGAACAAGGAACGTGATTTTGTTTTAGTTATAACCAGTCACATGTGGCATACACAGAAAAGAAACTAATGGGGGTGTGAAGCTTGGCCAGTCCAATTCACCACTCCATGAAAAAAAAGAGCGCTAAATATCTGCCTCATCAATAAAGAGAGAAACATTCCTCTCCAGCAGGTCACAGAGTGTCTTTTGATGGCTGCTGTTCATTTGTTGTGCCCAATTATGAGCAAATGTGATACCCCACAGACTGTTTTTCTGGAAAAAGGCGGGGAAGTCTGCTGAACATTTTTAATATATCGTTATTAAAGTTAACTTTGCAGACCTAGTGTTTTATACGCTAATGGCCGCATGCCAGATGAATGATTACTGTAAATGTGTCAGTTAAATAGTCCAGTGACAGGTCCACATGTGCTCTATAAAGAAACTAGTTAAGCTGACCCTGATCAAAACCAGAATGATTGATTCAAAATTTCAGGAGCTCAGAAATACAAAGACTGGTTAGAGATCTGAAACAGACTTAAGCAGATTCCTATACCTGCTGTGATTCCCCTCTCCCCCTCTGGACCGCATCTATGTACATATCCTCCAAACCTATACATCTGTCCCTGGATGCAAAAGCTCATACTCGCTTTGCAGACG